>NC_035443.2:181349547-181649547 GCF_002127325.2 Helianthus annuus | reverse complement strand
CTAAACGACGGTAGTCAATACCAAAGCAGGAACATATTTTACAATAGAATGCTATCGTCGCCGCACTAAATTTCCAAAATGTAGGCGTCTTCCGTGAGTGAATAATACTCATAACCTCGATCATATCTTGTCGCGCAAGATTGGTATTCCAATCGAACTCATACTCCCAAACCTTCAGGTCTTTGAGAAAGAAAGGGATGTAACCAGCCATATTGTATTTGGGCCCATGCTTGAGGCTATATCTGGTAACAACAGTGTTGGCGTCATCCCGGCTGCTGCAAAAAGAAAAAAAAATATATATATATATATATATATGTGTGTGTGTGTGTGTGTGTGTGAATTATATTATAAAAACTTAATGATAAGGGAAGATTTTCTTAGAAAGAAAAAGAAAAGACATATATACATACTATTTCCAACCGTAATATGGCAGATGAGAGTGGAAGTAGTTACAGAAAAAATAAATTTTGCGCTCAACCTTTGCCAAATCTTTCGGATCATTGTGCATTTTCATGATATCAACTACTTCCTTAACCAGCATATACAAACGATAAGGTATACGATTAGGTGTGGTCCTTGGAGAATAATAACCAAATTTAAATGGCCCTAAAAGCATCCGCCTGCTGAGGGGAAACGATGATGTGCGGACTGAACAATCAAATCAAAATAAATAATAAGTTAGAATAATAATAACATCGCTTAGCTATCGATCTATTAGGGACCAAAAGAAAGGTTGTTTATGACTGAAACATAAACCCTTGTTTTATATCAATCAATCACTTTCAACCACATCAATTATTATTAGTTTGATATTTAAAAGTAGTTGTTTTAGATTAAACGCTGCTCTTTCTAACAAAACAGCGCATTTTATAAAACAATAACATCCATTAGCTTTGATCAGTCTCTAAATGCTGATTCAAAAAGCATAATTAGAGATTCAAACTAAGCCTCATGACAAACTAAGCATTGTTTTGAGGTTATATCAACTCTCAGATGCATGATAATTGAAGCTGTTGAATCAGATAAAAGAAATTATAAGTATAATAATGAAATAGCAAGTATACTTGCCTTCTCCTCCTTCTTCTTCTGGCATGATAATTGACTGAAACGTTTCAAAGTTCAAAAACACCACAAAATTCATCATCAATAAAGCAAATCATATGAAATTCATCATAACTGATGCGATTAAGTTCTTCAACAACACCAAAATGATCATCCTTTGTAATGAGATTAATAGATCTGAGATGAAAGAAATCTTACATAAAGAACAGGATCAAGAGGTGGTCTGCGACATCAGGTCAGCTTTTCGATTGTGTGAAAACCCTAGAGAATATATCTTAAATGTGAAACACAAGCTTGCAATGATTTTACCTTGACTGAAACGTTTCAAAGTTCAAAAACACCACAAAATTCATCATCAATAAAGCAAATCATATGAAATTCATCATAACTGATGCGATTAAGTTCTTCAACAACACCAAAATGATCATCCTTTGTAATGAGATTAATAGATCTGAGATGAAAGAAATCTTACATAAAGAACAGGATCAAGAGGTGGTCTGCGACATCAGGTCAGCTTTTCGATTGTGTGAAAACCCTAGAGAATATATCTTAAATGTGAAACACAAGCTTGCAATGATTTTACCCCAAATAAATTGAAGTTAACCAACAGAAATCGAACCTCCAAATAGCTATTAGATTGCGATGTTGGTGAAGACTGAAGAGTAGAAAAAAAGTTGATCTTTGATGTAGGAGAAGCATCTTTTACAATCGATGAGAACAAATGAGAGAAACGGCTGAAATTTTGGGGAAGTGATTAGGGTTAGGAAAATACATGGAACAAAAGAAAACCCGGTTCAAGAATAAGGAGGCGTGGATACTGTGAATGACGAACACGTTAGCAAATGAAAGGAGGGGTTGACATGTGTCTCAAAAGAATGTGGAGGGGACAAGTGTCCCAACCTTTGTTCCTTTATTAAATATAAATATAGGAAATGGAGCACGTGTACATCCAAAATGAAATCTAACAAAATCAGGATGTTACGTGTCCAAGGAAGAAATTCATGATCTATAAGCTATAATTAAATGGAAGTATAGCATAAATAGAAGTAGGTACTCTCCAAACATTTCTCATCACTTTCCTTCCTTTAGTCTCTCACTACTCTCTCTCAAAATATATATTTTATTATTACCCTATAATAATAATAAAGCCATGTCCCATTTTAAGTGTTTTAACTCTCGATCACCGCTACCTTTTTCGATTGATCTGAGTCCCATAACGCAGGTCAGGGCTTTGCCCGACTAAGTTCGTTGGGATTCTATCGCGGGATTTCGGGACAAGGTTGAATTAGGGGTACTATACTTAACACGAGTACATTATATTAAAAGTTATACCCAAAATTTATACCAGGAAACTTTCTAGTTGAACCCTAAAAGTTACAAAGTGGGTTCATTCTCTTTTCTCACCATTTTATTCTCTTTTTGTGATTTACCCAAAATTATTATTTATTATTCTTTTTTGTAAACAAATCTCATCAAAAGTCGTATCTATTATTTTATTTACCCAATAGAAACTCTAGTTGAGACACCCAAGTAATTCTGCACAAACCCTAAAATTTTCATAACAATCGGAATCAGGATCAGGGCCCCTAAAAACTCAGGGGGATATTCCCTACTTGACGATTATCCTTATATCTCGCTGTCTAAATTGAAAATTATCGTTCCGTCGACTCAGCAGGCCTAAGTAGGTGACGAAGCAGGCCTAGCCTACTTTGGATTCCCACGCGACACGCGACAGATCCCGGGGATCCTGTCGCGACACGCGGGCGGTTCCAAATCAGGCTATAAATAGAGGGGCCTGGGACTTGATTTCTGGCATTCGTTCGACGTTCAAATTCGTTTCCTACGTTGAGTTATTATCCGTTTACTACATAACACACACTAGCACGAAGCGCTGCTACGATATAGGGTATTAACTCGATCGCTGCTACGATTCAATATCCGATCGTCTGAAACTATCCGACAGGATGTTTAAGTGTTATCCTTTGTCATTAGTCGTGATTCCGACAGGATGTTTGAGTACCACCCGAACTCGGGGAATACTCTGTCATTCGTTGTGAATCCGATGGATGTTTAAGTGATTGCACTTTGTCATTCGTCGTGAGGGTTTTAGTCTCGTGAATTTATCGTAAATGCTGTATTAGTTATTTACCTAGTTTCGGGTGCGTTATCGCTTAAATTAGGTTATCAGGCTTATCAGTAGACTAAACAATACCCCATACACTTACAATCAAAGTAGATGCTAATTCTCAGAAGAATCTGAATCATGAAGCTTGTTAATTCAATATTGCATGCTTATAATGTGAGTCATTCTCTTTTTATCAACTGTTTTACAATACTCCAAATTATTTTCCAAAAGTTATAAATACAGGGATTAAGTTTATGTAATCACCAAATTACAGCCGGTATGTGGGATATTGTGCACATTACTATTTTGATCACTTTAAGTGATAGGCATACTAATTGGGGCGACGGGACCTAATAGTGGTTTGACCACAGTCACAGATACGGTCGAGTGACAAATACCTATTCTTGATAATTGGTTGATAAAAACATTGTAATCTCCCTTAATACTGTAAATTATAACAACGTGTCTTTTTAGTTAAAGTGAATGATTCACTCAGTATTTTCCGCTGACAAAACCTTTTTAAAACACGTTTCAGGAAATTACAGTAGACTGGAGTAAAAATTGGATCCGGCACTGAAAGACTTCAAGAAGTGGCTTATTTTATTAATTAAATCAAATTAAGAAATATTATTTTTATTAAAAGCTACCTTTGTAAAAATGGAATTTATTCCATCTATTTAAATAAAACCCGGTGTTTCGAAACTCTGATATTTTTTCCTAACTCACGGTCCTGATGAAAATTCCGCTGCAATGTTTTCAAAAATTAACCACCGGTACCACTGGGCTGCTCGCGGCTCCCGATTCCGTCCAGGATGGGGTCGGGGGTCGTGACATAAATCGCTCTCTTTACCAACAAGAGGTCATGTGTTCAATCCTTCTATAGTCCGTTTTCCTTTTTTTAAATCTAATTGAAACCTCACTCTTACCCAACCTGAAGGAGGACCGACTCGAAAATTTTAACGTTTTGTTACGATAATTTTGAACACCGAAAAAAATGGACCCTATTAGAAAAAAATCCTTTGTCTGCCGTCTGTAACAGGTTTTCGTTATAGTTATGAATTTGTTTTGAATTAAATAGGCTCTCGTTACAGATACAAGTCACCGATAATTGTTGAGAAATTGGATTTTACCATCGTGATTCAAGTAACCCGACTGGATTTTATAATGACGGTAATTATGTAATCTTTCTTTACATATCGGTTTTATTTATTACACAAGTAATGATGTTAAACAGTGTAAACAAGGCTTGAAGATGGTGATTGAAGTCTTGAATTCCGGTTCGTTTGGGAGTTTCCGCCGCCTACGTTCGATCCACCAGTTTTAGGGTTACATTTGGTTTGCAATCGAAAAGTGCACGGTGATTTTGATATCGTCGGTTTTAGATTGGGTTGGGTGATTTTGATTTTGGTTTCGCCGCTTGTCGGGTGACGTCTGGGAAATGTTGTGTGGTTGGTAGAAGAGAGGAAGATGAAACGGAGATAGAAAATGTTTGAGAGAGGGATAGAGTTTAGAAAGAGAGAGAGAGAGAGAGAGAGAGAAATGGTAGGGGAGTTAAGTTTTTTAAACAATAGTTCCTGGAAATTGAAATGACAAAAATGTCTTAATATACAAGTCACATGACCAAATTTAATATAAAAAGTTAGTTGGGTTAGGCTCAAAGAACAAACCGTGCAAGATTTTAAAATATAAAGTACAAAACACATCAATTTTAAAAACAAATTACACCGCCTGAAATTTGGTATAAAGATGAAGGACAAAACTTGTAATTCACTCTTTGTGATAAATTAAATAAACATCACTATCATTAAAAAATATTTGAGAATTTAAAATATTTAATTTTATGATAATATAAATCCTAGCAAAAAAAGTAATAAACTCACAATTCATAGCATGCAAAATATAAATAGAATCGTTAAATACATATATCAAATGACACGTTTAGCCAGCATAATGAAGAAATGTGTGTGTATGGGGGAGGGGTGGCGTTCACGGCTGAAACACCACAATCCGGTGCCACATCTGTAGTCTTGAAGGTACCCATCGGAAACTGTAAACACCGCCATCCGACTACACAATGTCTCTATCCTCTCCACACACAAACACGTCTCTCTCTCATTGGTGACTATCACCCGATTTCACTACTCGCAAAAGAAACCCGAGGCGCCAACGACAGTGTTACCGTACAACGACGTCTACCTGGACAGGGGTACCCTCGGGTGCACCGTCCACCCTAATAAAATCATGTAAGGTGCATGTATAGGTGTTAGTTTGTCATAAAAAAAATATAGCGAAGCTAATAAAATGAATCATTACTAGAAGAATGTCGAAGGGGAAACTAAAAGTAAAAAATGAAATTTTATGGTGCATGGTTTAGACGTTTTGGGTAATTGGATCATAAATCTGCAATTTTCTATTTTAGTTTTATACCTGGTCATATACTCGAATATTCGTCCCAGATACTTCGGCATTACCATCGCGTTTGTGTCATTATCATCCCTATTCGCTAATATGTAGTTTTTTTAGTAAAATAGTTATGGTATTTGAAGTAAGGGTGGAGATACAATAGGAAGTTTATTTGGCTAGGAAGGATAGGAAGTGATCTTGACCATCCATTAAGTTAATCAATAGCTAAGATTAAATCATGGAAATTGAAAAGAAGAAAAGAGGCGCGTGAGTTTGTTCAAGGGCATTCTAGTCAATCCAAGCCAATAGTTTCTCTCTCCTCCAATTCCCCCCCATTTTTTAAACGTTAATAACTCTTTCATACGACATTATTTTTTTATAAAAATTGCACCAAAAAAACGAGCGTTTTTAATCTTTAAAACGAGTATACTATTGCTATATTTAAAAAAAATTTAAAACCTTGTTGCGTAAAACGCAATAGAAAAACCACCAGTTACGTAAAACGCAATGAAAAAAAAAACCTAAAAAATGACATTTTTCTAAAACGCAATGCACCAAAAACACAAAGAAATGACTTATTTGTAAAACGCAATGGCAAGAAAACACACAGAAATGTCTTATTTGTAAAACGCAATGGCCAGAAAACACATAAAAATGTGTTTTACCTAAAACGCAATGCACCAAAAACACAAAGAAATGACTTATTTGTAAAACGCATGGCCAGAAAACACACAGAAATGTCTTATTTGTAAAACGCAATGGCCAGAAAACACATAAAAAAGTGTTTTACCTAAAACGCAATGCACCAAAAACACAAAGAAATGTCTTATATGTAAAACGCAATGGCCAGAAAACACTTAAAAATGACTCATTCTAAAACGCAATGGACTGAAAACACCTAAAAAATGTGTTTTACCTAAAACGCAATGACTAAAAACACTTAAAAAATGTGTTTTTCTAAAACGCAATAGCCAGAAACCTCATAAAACTATCTTATTTTCTAAAACGCAATGGACACATAAAACTGTCTGTCACTGTGAACTGTCTGAATTGTCTACGATTTACTGTCTTCGAAATGAGCCAATTTCTGGAAAATTAATTTTTCTGGAAAATCAACCCCAGCCAGGGGCTCTGCCCCTTGGACCCCGCCAGGGGCTGCCGCCCCTAGGACCCCGCTACCGGGGGCTGCCGCCCCCGGACCCCCGCAAAGATCGTAAAACGCAATGAATAAATCAAAAACCCAGATCGTGAAAATGAAATTAAAGAATTTCTTACATGGATCGAAGCCGATTTCTTCATCAATTGACGAAATTTGAATGATAGAAACACTTATCAACGCTCGAATCGAACGAATCGAGTGATTATCTCCAAAATCACCGGAAAAACGATATTTTTTTTATGAAATTAAACTGGGTTTTCTTCAAAAAAAAGCTGAAGAACACGTTGATCGGGTTCTGAATCATTGATTGGTGATGAAAATCGCACTATAATGTAGTGATTATTATTTACATATAAATAAGCAACTTCATTGTGCATAAGGCTCTTGTACATTTAGCTTAGGGAGTTTTCCAAAAAAAAAGTAGATTTTTCCTTTTTAACCCTAAAGTTTTAATCTTTGACAATTTAAGTTTAAAGTTTTAATCTTTGTTTCCTTTTTAACCCTAAAATTTTAATCTTTGACAATTTTAAATTTAAAGTTTTAATGTTTGGAATGGTTGTAAAAGTCCCGCCTAGGCTCCGAATACTCATCGAGTACTCGCTACAAGGTAGACTGCGGAGGCACGAGTACTGTTCTCTCAGGTCAATTATTCCCCGAGTACTTTCCGCCTAAGCCGACTTTCACTTCTAATTCAAAAGTTTCCATCTTATACAATTTAACCCCTTTGATTAATTTGATTTTTCACTTCTAATTCAAAAGTTTTCATCTTTTGCAATTTAACCATTTTGATTTTCTTTACTTATATGTTGTAATCTTGGCTTTTGGGGTTTTTCAAAGAAAAAATGGCTATGCATATGTTTGTTGTAACCTTGGCTTTGGGGGTTTTTACAAAAAAAAAAAGTTTTTTTTACTTTTCACCAAAAAGTATTTCATAAATTACTTTTAACCCAAAACTATTTGTTTTTTTACTTTTAACACAAAACTTTTTATCTTTTGCAATCTATCCTCACCACTTTTTATACTTTCAACTTTGGTCCTTTATAGTTTTCATTTTCAGCAATTTTTTCGCTTTATGCTTCGTTCTAAATTTTGTGACTTAACACATCGCAACGTGCGTCTTTGGTTTAACGTTTTTACCTTTCGTTCTAATTTTGCGAGTTAACACGACGCAACGTGCGTGTGTGGATGAACGTTTTTACATCGTCTATTTTTTCCCGTTTGACAGGTTCAACATAACGTGCGCGTCCTAAATCGACTTAGTTATAACTAAAGAATCCTCGCCGCATTGCGGCGGGTCGTAATTCTAGTTGAGATAGAAATTGAAGAAATAGTTGAAGATGGTGGGTTTTGAAAATGGTGGGTTTTTGAGTTTACTGGGTTTTGAAAAAGGAAGAAGAAGGAGTTGGATTGACTAAAATACCCTTTCTCTTTATTTTAAAATTTGCCACATGTCATAATCCTATGGCTTCCTATCCTTCCTAGCGAAAATTAACTTCCTATTTGATCTTTTCCATTTGAAGTAATAAATAAAATGAAATATGAGTTTAGTAGGGAGAGAATTGACTGGGGAAAGGTGGTTTAAAGGATTAATCCTAATTGAAGTTGAAGAGAGTTCGAGAAAATTCAAAAAGATTGAAGATAAATTTGATTTATTTATTATTAATTAGTTATTTGGTCTAGATAAGTATTAATACTATATTCAAAGGGATATGTTTATCTACTTTGGGTTTAATAATTATTTAACTGGTGTTTGAGTCATAAGTGTTCTAAGCCTTAATAAGTTTCTATTTGCTACGATTGTAATGTTTTGCAAGTTGCAAAAGGTTAATTTGTTAATGGTAGGAAAGTATAATGTACTAATAGTGTTAAATTGATATATATATATATATATATATAAATTCAGCATGATAACCGATACCTCAAATATCGATCCTTGACCGACATTCGATTTTTGACCGCATTAAGTACTTAGGGTATGATACATGGTCATCGTAGTTGAATAATTAACTAAATGAAAAGAAAGTGTGTATATTCCAAAGATTATTTACTATAGAGTAAACTGCCATTTTGGTCCCTGAGGTTTGGCCAGTTTTGCCACTTTAGTCTAAAACTTTCATTTTGGTCCCTGTGGTTTCAGTTTTGTGTCATTTTGGTCCAAAAACAAAATCAACTCAGATTTTTCAAAAAAAAGCCTGCTATTTTGTCCTTTTCCTCATGGGCAAAATGGTCATTTGCCACCTTCTCTATAAACTGTGCTCTCTCACTCTCTATAAACTATGCACTCTCTCCCCCCTTCTCACCACCGCCACCTCCCCCCTCCATTAACCCCACCACTACACCACCACGATCCCCACTGCACCACCACTACACCACCACCCCTGTCTCTCTCTCTCTCCCCCTCTCCTCTCTTCAGAGCACAACCCCCCCATTCTTCCCCCCTTTCTCTCTATAAAACCTAAAACCATAGCTTTTACCCTCTCTTTCTCTCTCTAAACTTGTTCTAGGGTTTGTGAAAGAAGGTAGGCAATGGCGGTGAGGCGGTGATGGCGGTCATCTGCAGATGAGAGAGAGATGAAAGAGATAGAGTGAGAGGCGGTGGCGTCCAGTGGGAGAACGGTGAGCGGTGAGTGAACTATGTGTTTAGGTTTGTTTTAGTCATTCGTGTTTGATTTGGGGAATTTGTGAAAATGGGGTTGGTGGTGGTGGTCATCTGCAGATGAGAGAGATAGGGGGTTGGGGCTGACGGCGCCGGAACCTCAGGGTGTAATGGACACGTTGGCCGGAGACGGAGATGGAGACAATGGTGACAGTGGTGGCTACTTCTCCGATGTACCTCATGGTGCCGATTCGCCGGTATTCTCCGGTGTAATGGACTCTTTGGCCGATTTTGAAGTCTGGTTGGTTTGGGGGTTCGGAGGCTGGTGAAGTTTGCATTTTGGTTGAATGATTCTCTGTGGTGAGGCGGTGTGTGTTTAATATATATATATATATAATATATATATATATATATATATATATATATATATATATATATATATAGGGGAAGGATGCATAGGAAACCCACTTTAATTTAGAAAACCCGGGAAACTCAAAGCTCCCGATGTTTTTTTTTTCTTGAAAAAATTTACACATGTTATATACATGTTTTTAAGGGTTTTGGGCAAAAAAATCAAAAAAGCGCCGAGTAGATATTTTTAAAAAAAATAAACAAGTTTTGGTGTAACACATGTTACATTCATGTGACATATTTGTAACATGTGTTACACCAAAACTTGTTTATTTTTTTTTTAAAATATCTACTCAGCGCTTTTTTGATTTTTTTTGCCCAAAACCCTTAAAAACATGTATATAACATGTGTAAATTTTTTCAAGAAAAAAAAACATCGGGAGCTTTGAGTTTCCCGGGTTTTCTAAATTAAAGTGGGTTTTCTATAGATACTTACATTATATATATATATATATATATATATATATATATATATATATATATATATATAGTGGAGGGTTCAAATGAGAAGAATTTTTTTGTAAGAAGAAAAAAGAAGAAGTTTCAACCAATAATAATGCTTTATTTTACTTCATTTAATATTTGCATTTAATTTTAATATAAGGGTATATTGGTAAACTTACAAAAATCATTAGTTTATATTCTTCCCCTTTAATAACTAACTAAATTAAATTTGTAACTCCTTTTCAAAATATATACTTTTTCCAAATTAAAAAACCAACTTAATTTAAAGTGTAGAATAAATTACTAGTTGTGTAGGATAAATTACGAGTTGTGTAGGATATATTTCGAGGTGTGTAGGATAAATTTCGACTGTGTAGGAAAAAATTCTATAATGTGTAGGGTATATGTAGGAAAATTTTGATATGTGTAGGTTTTGTAGATTATATGTAGGATAATTAATGTTTAGTTGACTAATTAATTAAAGAATTAAAAATTAATAATATGAGTTATAAATGAAATAGTATTTTACTAATATGTCCTTTCTTCTTTTTCTTCTCACATTAAATTTCTTCTCAAATGAACCTTCCCCTATATATATATATATATATATATATATATATATAAAGGACCATTTTGCCTTGAGGAAAATGACAAAATAGCAGGGGTTTTTTTTTGAAAAAACTAGTCTGATTTCACTTTTGGACCAAAATGGCGACAAAAATGAAACCACAGGGACCCAGATACAAAAACTTTGAGATTTGGACAAAAGTCGCAAAACTGGCCAAACCTCAGGGACCAAAATGGTAGTTTACTCTTTACTATATAATAGGAGAAAACAATTATGTACACGTATTATCCATTAGAGCCTAATTATTTTTTGGTTTTCCCACATCTCTCTTCTACTTAATTATGCATACTTTTTTTTAACTAAAAATAGGTATTATATCATTAACCAAATGAATTTAATATGAAATTAATTATTATTTTTCTTAAATAAACTTATAGTTTTACTTAAAAGTTTCATCGAATTCAAAATTATGTTGGTTAAAATATTTTAAAAACTGAAATAATAATGATGATAATTGTTTTTAGAGTTAATTACATAGTTAGTCCATGTGGTTTGCATAAAATAGCATACTTAGGTACTAATATTTTAAAATCACCTTCTAGGGTTTTAACATTTCATTTTGTAACGTTTGGAGGTATTAACTTCTAAGGTATTAACATAGTTAGTGTCTGTGGTTTGTACAAAACAACATACTTAGGTACTAATAGAATGTGAATTTAAACCTACAAATAACGTTAATACCTCTAAACGTTACAAAATGAAAAGTTAATATCCTATAATGCGATTTTAAACTATTAGTACCTAAGTATATGTTACTTTGTGCAAACTACATGGACTAACTATGTAATTAACTCTTGTTTTTATAAGTGGTTTCTAAAATTTTGTAATTATTTAATGTGGTTGGATGGTAAGAAGAGTAAAATACAATATGTTAAATAATCAAAAAGAAATAGGTGGTATTAAATAAACTTATATTTTTTACTTAAAAGTTTCGGCATGTTCAAAATTGTGATGGTTAAAATATTAAAAAAATTAAGGATAATGATGATAATTGTTTTTATGAATGATTTCTTAAAATTTTCAAATATTCAATGTCTTTTTTTTTTTGGGAAAGAAAAAAAAAATATTCAATATCGTTGGATGATAAGAATGTTAAAAATACAATATGGTAAATAATAAAATAAATAAGTGGTAGTAAAAGTCAAAGTTAATATCCGGTCAAAAAATAATGTTTTAAAAACTAATTTAATAAAATTAATAATTGTCACGTCAATGTTAATTTTTTAAATACATATCTTGAAAAGCGTATATGTTAAACCAGTATATGTTTTTAAAACATAGTTTTTTTTATTACTAATTATATAATGTTACATTTATTGACCTGTGATACACGGAATTCTAATTTAGAACAAAATTTACTAAAAGATGCCCAAACGTAAATGTTGGGCCAGATCTGGTCCCAAAGTCACTATAACTGGGCTTTTGACCCAGGCATATTATATGACCAAAACTTAGAATGATAACTGGGCTTTTGAACACGGCATAATATCGAATTATCGATAGCCAAATCATGATAAATTATTAAATTTGATAAGTTGGCATGCTTGATTTGTGGCTTGCTCCCATAAATCTTGATGTATGTTATGTCTCATTTCTAATATTTATTTTTATTTTAAAACTAGAATTGAGACCCGCCGTAATGCGGCGGGGATTCTTTAGTTATAGCTAAGTCGACCTAGGATCCGCACGTTATGTTAAACCTGTCAAATGGGAACAAAATAGACGATGTAAAAACGTTCACCCATACACGCACGTTGCGTCATGTTAACTCGCAAAATTTAGAACGAAACGTAAAACGTTAAACCAAAGACGCACGTCGATGCGTTAAGTCACAAACTTTAGAACTAAGCATAAAGCGGAAAATTTGCGAAAAATGAAAGTTGTGAGGATAGATTGCAAAAGATAAAAAGTTTTGGGTTAAAAGTAAAAAAAACAAATAATTTTGGGTTAAAAGTAATTTATGAAATACTTTTGGGTGAAAAGTAAACAAAAATCATTTTTTTTTTTGGAAAACCCCTAAAGCCAAGGTTACGACAACCATATGCATAACCATTTTTTCTTTGCAAAACCCCAAAGCACACCCCGAGTTGCGGCGGAGCGTAAAACAGTGGCAAATAGTACTAATGTGACACAACCGTCATCGATCACCAACACTGACTCGACCTAGAATCTGCGTGTTGTGACGAACCTGTCAAACATGAAAAAATAGAGGTAAAAACGTTGAACCAAACATGCACGTTGCGCCGTGTTAACTTCCAAAATTTGAAACAAAACATAAAAAGTTGAACCACACTCGTACGTTGCGTCGTATTAAGAAAAAATTAGAACTATACGTAACGAAACGTAAAAACGTTAAACCAAAGATGAAAAGTATAATTGACAAAAGTTATGAAGTTAAATTGCAAATAATGAAAAGTTTTGAGTTAAAGTTAAAAAAACAAATTTTGTAGGGTTAAAATTGCAAAAAGTAAAAATCTTTGGGTTAAAATTAAAAAATCAAGTTTTTTTTTGATAAACTCTCAAAGCACATGTTACAAGTGATTATGCACAAAAAGTTTACTTATTTATATATGGAATAATTTTCTATTATGAAAAGTTGTGCTTTAATAATGGGATATATTTATATCTCCTAGAAGGCTAAAATTACATCGAAATATCAAATGAATACAAATGATGAAATTTCCAGTGGTTTCGCTGATGACACGATAATACTCCAGTGGTCTGTTAGTGATCAAAATTTGTCATTAAAAAAACAAATGATGAAATTAGTGAGCTTCAGCTAGCATTTGTAATTGGGCCAATCAACAAAGTGGTGGACTGCACTAACTCAATTGGGCTTAGCTTGATTTTTTGGGCCTCGTTTTTTTTAACCGTGAACTTAAGTATAAGGTTACCACACTCTCCAAATCTTTCGAGACGGCCGCAGGGGCAATAGCTATTTTCTCGTGATACACGAACCATACTATGTCTCATAGTCCGTACATTATATTCATATATGCCACATGATTGTTTATTGAATTGTTATAATTTGGTAAGACGAGATTGTTAATTTTCTGACTGTGTCTTTCCACTTTAGAGAGACTTCAGACTGTGTAGTAGATGTCCCGTAAATTATTATGATTCGTGTCTAAAGTTAGTCAATCAAACAATATATGTTATGTCTATATAACTAATCGAATACTAATATCAAACATCAAGTAAACAAGTGGTTATCCAACTTTATTGAATGATCATTGTGTTTAAACATCTGAAGTGAATGTTAATCATATGCATGTAGTTTGTATTCGTTTACCATGCTCTAGGTTAATCACAGGATCAAGATAAGTGATGTTTATATAGCCGATTAAACAAACAATGTTATCATAAATTAAGTCTTGGCAATAAGTAAACAAGCTAGAAATTGTTTCTCGTCTTCATGATCGCTCTTTTTGTGTTTTTTATGTGTTTCGTGTAAGAATCAATAAATAATGTATTTATTTATATATGGCCATTATAATCATTTATATAATAATAGATCAAAATATATAACAACCTATTAAATAATTAGTTTGTAATTGTTGATGGGGCTTATTACCATTATTAACTAATTAGGGTTTCCTCTTGGGTGCATATATAAGGAGATAGTTAGAGAGTTAAAGGGTTAGACTCTGATCACAATAACATCATTATGAAATCGCCCCTCTCTCCATAGCCGAACACCCTATTCGGTTTCTCTTATCACCATCATTAAATTGCACCCTAAGGAGGAACCAGACCAAGCTGACAATCATGTCAAACCCTGTTGCTGCGTCTCCATCTGGATTCTCTGCTAGCCTGTACTGATGCAATCAGGTATGTTATTCATGTTTTCCATTATGTCTAAACAGAACTAATCAGCATTTCGTTTTACTATTCTTAGTGTGCAAATTCTTCTTGTAGATGCCATCTTTTCTGCATTTTTATGCATAAAGTTAGACTGCGGGGTATGGGGCGGGAGTTTGGGCGTGGGTAGGGGGAAAACGCCCAAGCCACCACCCCGGGTGGGCATGGGTTTCGGCGTGGCCCTTAGGGCATGGGTTTCAAGCCGGGCGTGGGGCGGTCTGGCCAAGCTGACATGGCGGGTTGTGAATGGCCAAACCAGGCTAGCCGTTGGGCTAGCCGTTGGTCTATTTAAAAAAAAAAAAATCTTCCTTTATAAATACTTTACAATATTTATCATTTTTCTCACACAAAATCAAACACATAAAACACTCGCCCCTTTTCAATGATCGAATAAATGGTATAGGACCCAAAGGAACTTTCTTTGTAAACGGGGTTGAGTATGTGTATGGGTACTACCTAGTTGATGGGATTTACCCAGAGTGGGGGGTTTTTATAAAATCATTCACAAAACACGGTACGATAGATCCAAAGAGATTAAAGTTTAACAGGGTACAGATGGCTGCACGTAAAGACGTCGAGCGAGCATTCGGTGTTTTGAAGAAAAGGTGGCGAATATTACAAATGCCTTGTCGACTATTGGACAAGGATCAGATTGGAAACGTGATGTACACATGTATCATTCTTCACAACATGATTTTGGAGGACGAAGGTAGAGCGGTCGTTACCCACTATGATGACGATGATTCCCAACCAGGTAACGTAACAGACCAAGATAAAGCGGTTAATGAATTTTGGATCAAGTCAAGGGATATACATCACAACCTTCGATCTGATTTGGTGGAACATGTTTCAACGATTCCTGGGTTCGAAACCGACGAAGACGACGAAGACGACGAAGAATGATTGTTTTTTATTTTAATAATTATTATGTTTGTTTATGTATTTAAAAAAATATGTTTTTTTATGTTTTTAATTAATTTAAATATATATTAAAAAAATGGTGATGTGGCTAGGCCACGCCGGCCCAACCCACGCCCAACCCAAGCCCCACCATACCCCATTAAAACTTGGGTTTGGGTTAACATCCACGTGTCAGCAATTGCCCCAACCCACGCCCAACCCAAGCCCCACCATACCCCGCAGTCTTATTTAGAAGTTTTTTTTTCTTTTGCTGACACTTATCTAACTTATAATAAAAGACTCCAAATAATGGCACATGGCATTCTCTCATTCAACCTCATAAATTTTATTTATATTTATTTAATAAATTTCTTTTAATATTAATATTAATTAATAACCAATATATAGATATCACTTATTTTTATCTTTATCTTTATCTAAAATTAAGAAATAACTTCAATTTTGCAATTTAGACCTTTTGTTTTTTTACTTTTAACCCAAAGTTTTTCATCTTTTACAATTTAATCCCAACTCTTTTTTATTTTCAATTTTGGTCCACCACACTTTTAATCTTTCCCAAGTTTTTCGTTTCCTTGTAAATTTTGTGAGTTAACGCACCGCAATGTGCATGTGAGGTTCAACGTTTTTTCGTAAATTTTTTTTCCGTTTGACTGGCCCGTCGCGTCACATCTATTTTTCTGCATTTGACAAGTTCGTCCAACACGCGGGTCCTGGATGGACTTAGTTGTTTTTTCTATGTTTTACGTTTCGCTTTAATTTCTCAGCAAAGAGCGTGCGTGATTCAAAGATTTTACGTCTGTTTTTCGCTCGGCGTTATTTTTTTCCCGTTTTTATCTATTTTGTTTTTACGAGCTTTTCCGGTGTTGGTGGTCGCTGACAATGGTATAGTATTGCTACTACTTAACACAATTTTATGACAAATGCTGTAACGCAGGGGCTTAATACTAGTAAGTTATATATGCAAACATATTTATACCTGTATAAATGTGACGCTACCGAAAAAAAAAAACATACGTGTCTTTGCAAGTACAAAAATACAAATATTTGTTGTAGCGGTCTATTTACAAGTTCAAGTACTATGTATGACTTTAGGCGGGGTTTTCCTAAAACTTTTGATGAATAGTATTAGTTCAAAGTCTTTAACTATTGGGTCATAATTGAATTCTCTATTACATCTCTATCACTAAAATGTTAAAAAATTAACTAAAAGAAAACAACGTTTGCTCCCTCTATATATTGGCAAAAGTTAGAACTTAGAAGGTCAACAAATCCCAACCTCCCTCTTTTTACGAGTGTTTTTTAGCGGTAAATTTGAATCACTAACAGACCACTGGAGTATTATTGTGTCAACAACGGAACCAACTGATCATATCCATCTCCACAAGGCAATAATGTCTATACACCAATTCAGGAGAAAACCCAATAAATCTGAAAAAGCCCTCCTTTGTGGTAATTAAACCCAAGTTTTAATGGTTTTTAAGCCTTATCTCACCTCTAAAGTGGTACTAGGTTAAAATGCAATGTGCAATGGATAGCTTTAAATCAATAGTTTACCGGTTATAAGTTAATAGTTTAACTAAAATTTTGCATTTGAGAAAATATCCCTTAAAAACAATGTATATGAATGAACCCCATGTGTCCCTTAAAAACAATGTATATGAATGAACCCCATGTGGCACTAAATTTACAATTACTACCACCCCTCCCCTTAAATATTATTTAAACATGTACCCACATAAAACACTCCTTAGTCATACCAACTATTAAATATTATTTAAACATGTACCCACATAAAACACTCCTTAGTCATACCAAGGACACAATTGGGTTGGTCATCCATGATCCAACACTCATGAGACATGAGATCTAGCGTTCAAATCTCAATAATGTGGGTGATTAAATGGGTGGGTCGAGGAGATGTTTAATGTGATGATGTCACATAACATGTTGGGCCCGGTTATTGACGGTCTAGGTTGATTGCATCGTGTCATGTGACACAAGTAAATTTACTAATTTTATATGTAACCATGGGCGGAGGATAATGGAGGGCCGAGGGGTTGCCCTGGCCCCGCCAATTATTCGCGTCTAGCGTTAATTTTACTGGAAATTTTCAGAAATTTGTTTTTGGAGTGTAAAATATTGGATTTTTAAGAGTTTCGCCCGCATCGATTTAAATTTTTAATGTCTGGTCCCCATTGAGTTTTCGTTCAAACTCACCATTGTATGTGACTTTGCAACTAAAATCTAGTATAACCATATATTTTACAAAAGATAACACCTAACAAAACAGTTGGCTGTCTCACAAAGGGCCAAACTATCCACACACCAATTTTGCCTATCTACACACCTAAAAGGTGATTTTTGTCTTTACATGCACACCCTGCAGTGTCGAACTGTGACTAAAACGGGGCGTTTTGGTCCGATTAACCAGACAAAGACTGACGGGTGTCTGACGGGTCTGTTATCCGGACCAAAACGCCGAGCTTTGGCCGCGTTTTGGTCCTGTCAACCAGACCGGGTATCAGTCTTTTGTCTGGTTGACAGGACCAAATCGCGGCCAAAGCTCAGCGTTTTGGTCCGGTCAACAGACCCGTCAGACACCCGTCAGTCTTTGTCTGGTTAATCGGACCAAAACGCCTCGTTTTAGCCACAGTTCGACACTGCAGGGTGTGCATGTAAAGACAAAAATCACCTTTTTGAGTGTGTAGATAGTGAGATGAGTGTGTGGATAGGTACACTCGTCACAAATTAACACAAATAGTACCATTGGTCTATTTAATCCGCCTTATCATCATATATGAATTTTATATGTATATTATAATAACAAAAAGTTATATAAATGTTATATAGATGTTTTGTTGTTTCTGCAATGTAATATAACTTAATGATGTCTTATGCTAGTAAAGATTAAAATATAATATTGGACTTGAATCTCACAACATCTATAATAATTATAATTACCTTAATAGAACAAACATTCGAAAATCGAAATAATATGACACAAGCCAAAAAAATTGGGTCTGCCTCTGCTCCAATTCATTTGATTCTTATAAGACTTTTTTTTTTGTCTATTTTGTATATAATCATAAACCTTTTATAAAAGTGTAACAATTAAGTTGCTAATAATGTCATCAAGAATTCTTAAGGATAGGGTGGTCCTTAATTTGTGTTAGGTGTCCTTATACCTAAGTCAATGTGACATAGAAAGTTAAAGTCAATGGGACATAGAAAGTTAATTTCTTTAGTAGATATCATATATATTAGAGTTACGCCATTTATAAGTTTACCATATAACGATACGTAGAACATAACATTATATTGAGTTTCACTTATCATAAGTCATGTCAACGAACAAAACTAGAACTAAGATCTTAAATGATTGTTTTAGATGATGTATTTAGATGGAGAATTGTCGTACTCGCGCTTTATAAATGGTGTTATTACTTCTTGATCTTTTCTTCAACAACAAACACACACATCCATCTAAAACTTACTCATAAAGACCATCTATTGCTCATTTTGTGGGACTTGAACCCGCATCACTAAGGATAATCACCTGACTAAGCCAAGAGGACGTTGAGCGAGGTTTAAGACTTACCATAACCTTAACTTGTTTGGATACAATTGTCATACTATGTTGTACTATTGTTTTGAAACCTCTATGAAACAACATTTTACGGTGAAATGACATGCGTTCGTAGAACATATAGTGACACATCAATTCATTGTTGGAAACATGTCAGGATTTTGAAAAAAAGAGGGTTTATCATCATTACTTATACCCTCATTTTTTTTGTGGCTCATTCTATACGCACCCCCCCTCTTCCTGATTACACCCTCCTTTGTGAGAGGAAAACTGTCGGTCCCACGCAGGCCTCACCTGTAAGTATGTGAGAGGAGAGGGAGTGAAAAAAGTAAATAGGGGGGTGTAGAAAGTAGCACCCTTTTTTGTTTCTCCTCATTTCTGAAATTCTTTTTCCTTGTCGATTTCCATATTTCTTCATTATTGTGAAGTGATTGATTTATATTATATTGTGTCTATGTTATGATATATTTCAGATGCTTAATACATCCGTTCAAATTCATTTAACTTCAGTTAAGTTTATAGGTTTAAAGCAAGATTCCAGAAAGTATGCGTGTAGAGTTTTGACATAATACAAATTTAATAAGAAATTCACGGGTTCAATTTTAACTTAAAAAGATTTGAATCAGTTTTATGTCGAACCTACAAACACGTTTAGGAAAACACGTCAACTTGGTGGGTTCATGAGTTCATAGCTTAAACTCATGTTTTACAGTTTAAACATAATTATTTTATATATATTTTACAAAAGTGGCCAGAATCATTTCAGAACCACAAATATTTACAGAACTCGCAGAACTCCTAATAAACAATCTTTTTATTTATACATTTTTATGTTTAGGATAATTTTATCATTTATTACGTGTATTTTTACGATTACATACATGTTAAGAGTAATTTTATCATTTTTTATATGTAATTTTATAATTACACATATATATAATTTTGGCAATTAAACATATGTAAACTACTTTTAACATGTATGTAATCAAATAAATACATATAATAGATAATAAAAATATCCTAAATTCAAAAACTTATATATAAAATGATTGTTTATTAGGAGTTCTGAAACTTTAAACATAATTATTTTATATATATTTTACAAACAAGCATTCTAAGAAAAGTTGAGTTTGGGTCAATTTTAAAAGAGTGGTTCAAACATAGTGTTCAATGGAAAATGATTTGATGATATAATTTATCAAAAGAAAAAAAAATTGGGTTAAGTTGGGTCATGCTTAATACATTTTTAGAACTTTAATAATTGTATTATACAATTACAAGATTTATATTATTAATCATTACACTGCAAACTTAATTGACTCATTTTCTATAACCCTAATGAAAATATTAACTCTAAAAAGATGTGAATCATTTTTATGAAACCTGTATTAAAAGTTTTATAAAGATAATTGTAGAAATATATGATTTTAACACAATCACAAACAAAACAACAGAAATAGCGACAAAAACAGGTGACAAAATCTTATTTAACCAACCCAAAAGAGATTGCCCCCCAAATACCCAAAGATCTTACAACAGTAAGATCAGATCTTACAACAGTAAGATCAAATGTACAACGAATACAGAAATAAGAAAGAAGATCATCTACAGATGATGATCAACAACAAAACAAACTACCAGAACAATCTCTCAGATACAGATGAGAGATTGTTCATATACAGGATGATGAAACCCTAATGGAGTACAAGAGAACCAGATGAAAGAATGATCTCAAAAGTACAACAATGATAGTAGAGAACTCTTTTATATCTTGTAAAAATAGAACTTTCATTGTAGCCCTCCAAGAATGCACCGCCATAACGAATAGCCCTCAAATTTACATAATCAACCCTGTAGATATTTATGGAAACCAACTAACAAACCAATCAGCCCATAACAACTTTAACAACTTGTAACAATAACATCCGGCCCAACATCAACTTGTAACAGGCCCACAATAAATAACAACACTTGTAACAAAGCCCAATGAATGAATAAGTATAAGATATATATCATTTTAACACCCCCCCTTCATTCATTTGGCTTAAACAGATCAACTAATTTCAACTTCTCACAAAATTGAACATGTTGATCAACACCAAGTCCTTTAGTGAAAATATCAGCTAGTTGACTTTCTGAGTCAACCTTTTCAGGACTTACAATACCATTTGACACTTGCTCTCTTAGAAAATGTAAGTCCAGCTCAAAATGTTTAGTCCTTTCATGGAAAACAGGATTAACAGCTATGGACATAGCTGATTGACTATCACATTTTAAAACAATAGGCAAAGAACAACTAACCGACAATTCAGACAATAAATTTTTCAACCACATTATTTCACAAGTGGCTGAACACATAGCACGATATTCAGCTTCAGCTGAAGATCTAGAAACTGTACTTTGTTTCTTACTTTTCCAAGAAACGAGACAATCACCTAAATAAATACAATAACCAGTGACAGACTTCCTGGTAGACAAACACTTAGCCCAATCAGCATCAGCATATCCAAGTAAATCAAGATTCAGACCTTTCTTGAAACTCAGTCCTTTACCAGGACTTTGTTTCAAATATCTTAACAGTCTTAATGCAAGACTAAGATGAACTTCAGTAGGTTTATGCATGAATTGGCTCAAAAATTGAACTGTGTAACTTATATCTGGTCTTGTTAAAGACAGATATATAAGTTTACCAATCATTTTTTGAAAGCCTGTTATATTGTTTAACAACTTTTGATCTTTATCAAGCTTAGACTTAACCACATAACTCTGTTCTATAGGAGTATTGACAGGCTTACATCCTAAATATCCAAATTCATTCAAAAGTTCCAAACAATATTTTCTTTGACTAAAACAAACTTCACCTTCATTATACAACACTTCAATCCCTAGAAAATACTTTAAAATTCCTAGGTCTTTAATTTTAAATGTATCATGTAAAACCTTTTTAATCTTTTCAATCTCAACAACAGAATTACCTGTTAATACAATGTCATCCACATAAACAAGTAAAAACACAGTAACATTATCTTTGTTCAAAATGAACAAAGAATGATCACACTTACTTTGTATGAACCCAAAATTTAACAGAACAGCAGTTAGTCTCTCATTCCACTTCCTAGGTGCCTGTTTTAGGCCATATAGAGATTTGACCAACTTACAAACTTTAGATTCATTTTTAGAATAGTACCCTTGAGGTAACTTCATATAAACATCCTCAGTTATAGTACCATGTAAGAAAGCATTATCAACATCTAACTGATATAAAGACCAGTTAAAAAACACAGCCAAGGCAACAACAGTTCTTATAGTCACCATTTTGACCACAGGAGAGAAAGTCTCTCCAAAATCAAGACCTTCCCTTTGATTAAAACCCTTAGCCACAAGTCTAGCTTTATATCTCTCAACTTCACCATTGGATTTATATTTAACCCTAAACACCCATTTGCAACCAATTGCCTTTCTATCTTTAGGAAGATCAGCTAGAACCCATGTATGGTTTCTGAACAAAGCTTCCATTTCTTTGTTCATAGCCTCAACCCATTTGGGGTTACTAGCTGCTTCTTCATAAGAAGAAGGCTCAACAACTTTATTTAGAGAAGTAGTAAAAACTAAGTTATCAGAAGACAAACAAGAATAACTGACAACTTTATCCAAACTATATTTAGCTTTACTATTTAGCACAAAATTTTCAAATTTTTTAGGCACAACAACTTTCCTAGAAGACCTTCTAACTGAAGGACTTGTTCCCTCAGATGGGTTAAACTCATCATGTGAGATACTAGCTTCTTCTGCCCTACCAGATTCATCACTACTACTACTACTCTCTACTCCAACTACAGAATGCTGATGATCAGCACTGCTAGGAGAGGCAGATGTAGAGGGAATTGGTTGCTGATTTTCACCAGTAACCTCATGAGTTTGATTACTCCCCTCTTCATCATTGGGAACTAAAGGTTTGGTTGTTAATACCTCAACAATATCAAAAAAATTCAGATGATTTAAGTTTTCAGTTAAACTAACATCTTGGTTAACTGACTTATTTGATTTAAAAGGAAAAACATTTTCATAAAATTTTACATCTCTAGAATAAAATTCCTTTTTGTTATCTAAACTCCACAGTTTATAACCTTTCTTTGTATTAGAATAACCAATCAAAACACATTTCTCAGCATTAAAAGATAGTTTATCTGAATTATTTAATATAGTACTAAAGCACAAACAACCAAACACTCTAAGATGAGCAAAAGAGGGTTTAAAACCAAACATTAATTCATAGGGGCTTTTACCTAACAAAACAGAGGAAGGTAACCTGTTAATAAGATAAACAGCAGTCAACACACAATCAGACCAAAAATTTAGTGGAACACCACTTTGAAACAACAAGGATCTTGCCAAGTTTAAAAGATGTCTATGCTTTCTTTCAACCACACCATTTTGTTGTGGTGTGTAAGCACAAGATGTTTGATGAATAATCCCTTTAGTTTTACAAAAAACTTCCATTTTATTATTAACAAATTCAGTCCCATTATCACTTCTAAATGTTTTAATTTTAACTTTAAACTGAGTTAATAGAAGCTCATAAAAACTTTCTATATTTTCAAACACTTCCATCTTATTTCTTAGTAAATAACACCAAACAGTACGAGTAAAGTCATCAACAACAGTCAGAAAATATTTAAAACCATCCCTACTTGTGACCTTGTAAGGTCCCCAAACATCTAGATGAACAATATCTCCTATACTTTTGGTTTTATATTCACTTAAAGGAAATGGGACTCTAACTTGTTTGGCTCTATGACAAACCTCACAAGAATTTTTTTCAAAACTTCCAACACCCAGATCATCTTTTAAAATTGACAAGACTTGGTCAGCAGGATGACCTAACCTACTATGCCATAGACTGCTATTATTTAAACTATTAAAACAAAAGTTAACAGAATTACCATTCTTCCTAACAAAATACAGGCCATTGTCCTGTTTACCAGTCACCAGGATTCTCCCTGATTTCGAATCCTGAAGCACACAATTATTATCATTAAACAAAACAGTTATATTATTATCTTTAGCCAGTTTATAAACAGACAACAGATTGACACTGTAAGAAGGAACAAAGAACACATCATTTAAAATGACATTTTCAGCTAACTTAATACTACCAATTTTAGACACTTTAGCTTTTGTACCATTAGGATGAGACACAGAAAGATCATACTCAGACACATCAACACTATTAAACATGTCACTATCAGTTTTAACCATATGCTGGTTTGCACCAGAATCACAAATCCAGTTACAATCAAATTCAAAACTTAATTGACTAGAACAACACATAAACTGACTTGAGGAATTGAAGACAAAATTTGACTCACCTCCCATATTAGAAGGTTGAGACTCAGAGTTGGTTTTTTCACCAAGAAGACTTAACAATTTAGCAACCTGTTCAGGAGAGAAAGGAGATACAGATGGCAAAGAGGACACATTTGACTTAGAATTAGAAAAAGTTTTACCAGTTTGACCTCCAGGTTTCTTTTTGGAACCTGAAGGGTACCCAACTAACTCAAAACACCTATCTACAGTATGTCCAATCTTATGACAATGTGTGCATTTTAGATTAGGATTAGGACCTTTATAATCTTTTCTTTTCTGTTCAAAAGATTGAGTAGTTTTAGATACAAATGACACATTTTGACCTTTTGAATTACCACTAGAATTTCTATGTGATTCTTCTCTTGAAACAATAGAAAAAGCAACTTTGACAGTAGGCAATGGCTCTCTAGTTAACAAACTAGTTCTTACAGGCTGATAGACATCATCTAAACCCATAAGAAACTGCATTAATTTGATTAATGTAGAAAAGTCATTGAAATCTTTTGCATCTTGACATGAACATGTGGGCAGTTGAAGCACAGCATCAAACTGCTTCCACATGGTATTCAACTTATGATAATATTCAGAAACAGAACTCCCATTTTGAGTAATACAATTAATTTTTTTATACAAATCATAAACTATAGAGCCATCAACCTTGTCATAAGTTTCTTTTAGATCAAGCCAAACTTCTGAGGCTAACTTAGAGAACACTTGTCCTAAGTACAGCTCCTCAGAAACAGAATTTAACAACCAACTCAGAACAACTGAGTTACACCTGTCCCATTGACTACTTAACACCTCATCATCAGAATTCTTTTTACATTTACCATCTATAAACCCAAATTTGTTTTTAGCTTCAAGAGCCAATTTCATAGCACTAGACCAAACTCTATAATTTTCAGTTCCCTTTAATTTTATACCAACTATAGTTAAGGAACTAGAATCACTAGGATGCAAAAACAAAGGATCTCCTATATCCAATTTACTAATCAAGGTCTGAGAAGACCCAGCAGTATCATCTTTACCAGTCATGATTAACAACCAATAAAGCAAACAAATAAAATCACAACAAGATAAGAACACAACAACCCTAAGGCGAAGCTGTATCAGTGTCCAGATTCCAGGTTCGTCACTTATAGTGCCTGGACAGGTCTTAATACAGGAGCCAACCCTAAGAACAAAAATCAATAACAATAACAGCAGATAAGAAACCAAACAAACAAACAAATGCCGGTCCTCACTACCCCGACTTCAACTAATCAACCAACAACAGAAATAAAGAGAGGGGAGAGAAAGATCTCACAGTGGGTGCAAGCTATCCAAAAAACACCAGATCTGAAACAGATCTGAGGTTTTTAATACAATATGAAGCAACAACAAACTGGTCAGTTTGCCCTAAACCTTCAAGGGTTTAGAGACCAACACAGTTCTTCAACAAGATATACGAAACCCTAGCTAGGGTTTGAATATCAACAAACTCCCAAGATCCAGAAGATCTCCCTCAACAACAAGTACAGATCTGCAACTTGAAGCAGACCTACACACCAAGAACAATCAAACCAGATCAGAAAACAACAGCGGAAATAAGATCGGATCAAGAGCTCAAAAGCTCTGATACCATGTAGAAATATATGATTTTAACACAATCACAAACAAAACAACAGAAATAGCGACAAAAACAGGTGACAAAATCTTATTTAACCAACCCAAAAGAGATTGCCCCCCAAATACCCAAAGATCTTACAACAGTAAGATCAGATCTTACAACAGTAAGATCAAATGTACAACGAATACAGAAATAAGAAAGAAGATCATCTACAGATGATGATCAACAACAAAACAAACTACCAGAACAATCTCTCAGATACAGATGAGAGATTGTTCATATACAGGATGATGAAACCCTAATGGAGTACAAGAGAACCAGATGAAAGAATGATCTCAAAAGTACAACAATGATAGTAGAGAACTCTTTTATATCTTGTAAAAATAGAACTTTCATTGTAGCCCTCCAAGAATGCACCGCCATAACGAATAGCCCTCAAATTTACATAATCAACCCTGTAGATATTTATGGAAACCAACTAACAAACCAATCAGCCCATAACAACTTTAACAACTTGTAACAATAACATCCGGCCCAACATCAACTTGTAACAGGCCCACAATAAATAACAACACTTGTAACAAAGCCCAATGAATGAATAAGTATAAGATATATATCATTTTAACAATAATTATATGCATTTTTATAATTAATAAAACTGAGAAGGTCAGTTACTTGTAAAACAAGATTGTTTTCTGTTATTGAAATCAGGCATCTCCATTGATATATTCATGTTTTATACCTTTGAAAAATGACACACGATTTCGAATGGTTAGATCAAAAACCATTATTGTATTCCCTTCGGCTACGAGCTAATGGGTCCGACACAAATGAATTGTCCGTTTTAAAATTAATCTGACAAAATTTAACATGTTGCTCATCATTGTACAACATTTAGTGCAATGTATTAGGTTGTTAAAAATTTAACATGTTGCTCATCATTGTACAGCATTTAGTGCAAAGTATTAGGTTGTTAAAAATTTAACATGTATAACTTGCATAGAATTCTTCTAATAAGACAACTAGGCCTATAAATAAACCGAACATTCATAAACTGTTCGTGAACTTGTTCGGCTGGAAGTTTGTTTATGTTCGTTTATTTAATAAGTGAACGAACATGAACAAATTTATTTGTTCGTTTAACTAAATGAACGAACATGAACACATGTGTTGTTCATTCATTTATGTTCGTGAACGTTCGTTTATCTTCGTTCATTATGTTTGTTCGTTTTCTATTTTAACAAATACATATGGAGCTGTATTTATACAAATATAAATATAAAAGAGGTTTTCTAACTACTTATATACATACATATAACTAATCGATAATTGGGCTTTTCGGTAATAAAAATGTGCTCTCCAATAGAACTTATCGTTATTAATCAATAATTTATATGATAAAAACTACTTTATGTTCGTTTATGTTTGGTTATTTATGTTCATTTGTATTGTTTTATGTTTGTTAAATTATGTCCGTTTAAGTTTGTTTATGTCCGTTTACATTCGTGAACTGTTCGTTTAAGTTTTAAACGTTTAAACGAACGAACATAAGCGAACACGAACACACCCATTTTCTTAATGAATGAACATGAACACAAAAATTTGCTCGATTATCTGTTTGTGTTCGTATTCGGTTAAAGTTAGATGAACAAGCACGAACATTCCTTTATTCGTGTTCGTTTGTTCGTTTACATTTCTAAAGACAACTTTAGTCAACAAGCATAGACTAGGCAGCTCATAGCAAACATTGACAATATGTTGTGAGCATATGTTGTTATTTATATATTTTATTTAGACTCAAATTGATCCAAACAATGATTCACGTGTTTTGGCTTTAAAAACGAAGGTACGAAGATTGCAAAACTTGGGGAAGTTTTTTATTGACAAAACAAAAGCCCTTTTATCAATAAGTTAGGGTCTGACAGCAGGCAGCTGGGTCAAACCACATGCGATTTTAAAATATTGAGTTTCTTCTCGCAAAGCAATGAAAAATGTAGAACTAACTAAACAGGTATGTAAAAGTTTGCCACATGATCCGGCTCATCAAGACCTTTCTGTCCGCTGGTTATGGCCTACGGCTCCCCGTAACTTCGACTATAGCTTAAGTTAAACCCGTTTAAAGTTTAGGCCTTTTCTACCAAGTTTTCCTTTGTCCAACGGATACAAGTAATAGTATGTCAACTCTTGTATTGACTCCTCATCAAAATGTATAATTCCAATAATTTGTTCATATAGTTATAACTTTGAAAACATTTTTAACTCAAATATAGTCTTGTAAACTATAATAATTGTTTTGTTACACTAAATAGGTTATAAAAATAGGTTATAAATAGGTTATAAAAAAATACCTTTAAAAAAAATAGGTTATAAAAATAACTCACTAAATAGCCGAATTGGAAGATACTTTTTGCTCAAATTCCACCGAACATTACATTTTGTCTCACAATTTTTAGGCATTGGATGATAGGTACCTCATCCCAAATTTGAACCACCTTTTACCTTTTATCCTTTTCTTACAGTGGAGCCATATCACTCCAAATTTTAGGTTGACGTATGTTTTCCACTGTAAAAAAAATAAAATATTATATAAATTGTTTAATTATTGATGTTTGGTTAGATATCATTGTCTATTCCAATACCCTTGTTTGGTATATCAATAATTAGGTATATGAATATAATCATCCTATTTATTAACTAAATAATAATAATAAAATTAAAATGATAATAATAATAACAATAATAATAATAATAATAATAATAATAATAATAATAATAATAATAATAATAATAATAATAATAATAATAATAATAATATCCCACTATTGCTACTGCCAAAAATAGTAACCCTATTGCTACTAATAATATTAGTACTATAAAGTTATTTATAATTGTACTAATACTTTCATCTAAAAGCCATAAGTTTTTATTAGAAAGCAAGTTCTTGAGCTAATTCCTCCAACAAGAACCCGAAAATGTCCCTCTCTATATCAACCCCCATATCTCTAATCGTTTCTCCATCGCACCACTTCCACCCTTCATTTCTGAAGTCGGTTTCAACTATCATATCAATTGTATACAACTCGACCACTTTCCACAAACGCAAACGCTTGCATACCCTTTGCACGACCATCGCATGTTCTTCTTTCTTGTTCTCTTCTTCGATGAGGTCACATATGAGTTTTCTCATGTACCATGGGATTTTTCCAATACCTAGATGGTTCACTATCTCCATAAAATACTCTTCGTTAGTCACCTCTTCTTCGTTTGCTAAAACGTCCTCATCTTCATCGTAACGTTGTTCTAACATGCAGTTTTCAAGTTGGATTGGATCTAACTCCGCAAGCCTCTCGAACCGTTTAAGCTTTTGTAATAGTTGATGTTTTGCTCCTACAAATTTGACACAAGTTATATTTAGAAATTAGAATACAACATAAATGAATGTAACACAAATAAGTGATATATTCCTAATGTGTAAATGAATACAACACAAGTTATTCAATGGGTCCCACAAATAATTGTGTTTCCACTTATTACAAACCAATTATTGACCTTGATTAGGACTTTAATTAAACCTTTTTTTGATAATTAATATGGCCGACACAAGTCCATTAGCCGCAAGAGGTTAGCTAACAAAAATATATTGTTTTTTTCCCAATATGCATGCAATGTACAAATGTTAATGCATAACTTACAAGTCACTATACTAAAACCATATCTATGGACAATTAACTAATGCACGACAACAAGCACAAAACATATACAAACGAGTAAAATATTAAAGATGAAAACGACCCCCTAACCGATTAAGATTCAGGAAAGATGTGAAGATATATAGACAATTCTTTTAATTCATACAACTTCATTATTGGGACGTGTTTCATATTTCGTACATATCGGCATAATTAGGGGTCCGCTGACCCTCTGGTCACTAGATTTCGTCATGATTTTCTTTACAGAAAATGTTTTTTTAGGAAGACATTCGTTAAACCCTTAGACACTTACCAATACGCCGCTAATTATATTTTTAAACCCTCAAAAGTGTAGCGGCGCACTTATTAGAATTAATCGTTTCAACACATAGTATATGTACAATATTGTCACTTACTTTGTACATTCGCGTAACTCCGCTCGATATCATAACCGTCCTCTTCTGTGGGCCCACCGTCACGTTCTTCCTCGTCATCATCAAACAAAGGATCAAGTACCGAAACCGGACTACATTGTTCTTTTTCATCATCATTTTGTCTATTAATTTCTTCAGAGCACCCGACTTCATAACTTTCTTTGTCCTAAAATGTTACCAAATTTCAATTTTTTGTGACAAAATAACAAAAGAGAAATAATAATAACATAAATTTCAATATTTCCAATAGTTTTTATAATTGTCGGGATATTGAAAAGTTGACTTTTGACTCTTTTCTAGCTTGTTCTATGGACCACCATACGGCCATACTGGTATGTTACATGTGTGTGCAAGGGATTGTTTGGTATTAATTTAATATTAACAAAGATCCAAAATGTAAATAAAACAAACTTGGTTTTGTCCATTTGTGTGAGATTTAATGTTCATTCATATTTTTATGCAGCAATTATTCATGGGCCTAAATACATTTAATATGCGGTATTGTTTATTATAAAAAAGTTCGGTAAATTCAACAATCAAATAATTAGAAATTTCGTACAATTCAACCAAATTAGTTTTAAAAGTATGTTGAATAGATAATTCTTCAAATAAAAACTTGTTTTATTTAATTTAGAAAGGGGTGGCGGCGCTGCTTATTGTCCCTCTACCTTCTGTTTTAATATAACTTGGCAAGTATGAATGAAAATACTTGTTTTATTTAAAAATAAATTAAAACTTGTAAAAACTAGCATGCGCTTTAATCTTTATAATTTTTTACTTAAAAACCGCTCTTTATCAAACATGTTCTTAATATAGAATCTTTGTAAAACAGAAAACATACCCTCACAGAAAAATTCATCTCATCCAACTATGAGTGCTTAGATACATAATTCTTTAATGACGAAGAGGTGAAATCCATATAGGAAATAACAAACGGTGTGAATATCGTAGTTTTCTACTTATAATCCGTTCTTTATTAAACAAGCCTTGAGTTTAGAATCTTAGTAAAAGACAAAAACACCCTCATAGAATAATTTATCTCAACATCAAATCAGGGGTGTTTTTGTCATCACATACAATACATAATCCTCCACAAGTTAGGAAAGGCTAAACGTATCCTATGTGTTTAAAGTACTACTCGTCCAAAAGAGTTAAATGTCATTTTACTAAATGTGGTTTTAGCTATTTTATAAGTTTAGTTCAAATGTTTCATTTTTCGTTTGTGTGTTTAAAAAGGTTTCATCGTTGCCATTTTATTCCACTGGGTTAACTTTATCCATTTTTTCCTGTTAATGAGAAGGACAATTCGGTCATTTTATATGTAATTCTGTTAACTAGAAGGACAATTCGGTCATATAAAATGATCGAATTGCCCTTCTCGTTAACAGAAAAAATAGATGAATTTAACCCAGCGGACTAAAATGATAAAGGTGAAACCTTTATTGACCCACAGAAACATTTGAACTAAACTGTCAAAATGACAAACTAAAATGACATTTAACTCCATCCAAAATGAAGAGCAAGTCTAGCAACACTCTTGTTAGTTTACACGCTAATTAAAGCACCCTCTAATTCTACTCCTACCGCAAACAACAATTCCTAATTTTAATTACTTTTTTAAAAAATATAAAATTACATAGCTTACTTTTTAAACATGTCAGAAATTATCACCACTAACCAAAGGTGAACAACTAAATAATAAAATAAATAAAAAAAACAATATACTAAAAAGTAGTAGAAACAAAACCTGTCGAAGTTGATCACTCGGAGACACCACCGGCGACAACAAATCCTGTTTCCGGCGATCCGGCGACGGACTTCGTTGAAGCGAAAACCGAAAAGGGCTCGAAGAATCCGAACACAAACACTCAATTTCATCAAACTCATCATCTAATCTCGAACTACACGAAGTTTCCACCCCCAACACCTTCTCCGACCACTCTCCGGCGCAACTCCGGCCATCATCACAAAAACTTTTATTATTTCTCTCCGTCCCGGTATCAATTCCCCGGCGTTTGGTTCGGGTGCTCCGGTCTTTCAACCGCTGGAGAAAAGACCCGAGTAACCCGAACCGGATGTTCTTAAATTTGGATCCGGATCCGGGTGGTCCGGATCCTGACCCGGATCCGAACCCGGGTTTGGGTTTTTGAACCCGGGTGGCGGCATCAAGCAGCATGGCAGCGGTTCTTGCCGGAATATTAATAAACATTGTAGCATTGTTACATGGGCTTTTTAACTCTTTGGCCGGAAAATCAAGAAACGGCGACGTTTTGAAGCCCGGTGAGTCGTTAGACGACAAGAAACAAACATGGTTGATACAAAAGGTGTTTAAAGATTTTGATTCGATTATGGGTTTTGGTTTTTTGACAACAATGGATGTTTTTTGGGCGGGTTTGAGGAGTGTACGACGGTCTTGAATAAAGGTTTTGAGGTGGAATGGTTCTTGATCTTGTTTGAGTAACTCGTGTAAGTGTTTTTGAGTCATGATGATGATGGTTTTTTTGGTTTTTTTTACATGAGAAAAGGAGTAAAAGGGGTTTTGAAGATTGGAAGTTGATATTGAGAGTTGGAAGAGATTTTGAACAAGGAAAAGGGAAGATTGGGAATTGTGAAATGGTGAGAGAGTGGGAGGTTTTGGGTTTTAAATGTGCAGGGACAAACCGCCGCGAAGGGTTGGGTGAAAATATACTTTATTATGTTGTTGTCTATTATTATATTTATAGGCATAAACACATAGTGAGTTTTAGGGACTGTTTGGTAGCATCTAAATGATTATTAAGAGGTTATCTATTAATGAAATCATTAAGAATTTTACCAATGAGAAGGTAGAAGAATGTGACATGTGATGATTTACCATTAAGAGGTTACATCTTAACCATTCAGACTTGAGGTTACCTCTTATTCATTCAGAGGTTTTAAACCATTAAGAGGTAGCATCTGAATGGTCATTAAGAGGCTACCAAACAGCCCCTTAATAATGTAACAGAATGTCTTGTGAATTTACAATCCTACTTAATAATTAACAAAGAGTATTATTATTTTAGCGTCATGTAAGCATAAGGATAATAACTAAATCGATCAATAACTAGGTGCAGTGAAATAACTAAAATTTAAAAAAAAAACAAAAGAGAAAAAACTTGATTGGTTGAAGTAGCCCATGGCCCCACTTCTTTGCCTTTGGCGCTCACCATTCCAATGGCGGAAGTCCCATTGGCGCTCCCTTGTAATGGAATAACTAACATGGCGATGGTGACGTGGAGGCCATTGGTGTCCTCATCTACCTTTGTAACGCACGGTCTAAGGTTATGTGTTATGAGACTTTATTAGTAACGTATCATCATTGATTGGAACACGAACATCGTTAGGCTTGGAACTATGGGGTAGTGCACCTACCGATGTGGCAAGAATTGGGCACGAAAGGGGGTTAAACGCCATGCCAAGGGGTGTGAAAAGGGAGGGGGTTTGTTGTGTAGGCTAGGCTCGTGAAAGGGAAAGAGTTGGTAGGTCACAAGGTTATCAATTAATCAAGTTTTGTCTTGAATTTCTTTTTCTTTAATTTATTTAACTAAAATATTATTTTAGTGGGTGGTGGATGGTGAAAACTTGTGAAATCATTAAACACAAAGGTGAAAAAAGTGAATTAGAGCTCATGCCTATTGCTGGAGAGGTGGAAACCCGAGCTTTAAGGTGTTTATCTTACGAGTTTTGTTCTGTTTTAAGTAATTATATGTGTTGAATAAGATAACTATGAGAAATAATGGTTTTGCAGGTTAATTGCTTAATTCGGGGAAGTTAAAGGGTTTAGATGCGAAGTGGAACGCTCGAGACTGATAAACAAGGCAACCGGTACTGTTCGGGACGTGTTTCGGGTCATAAAGTATCTTAGATGTGCGAGAAATGGAGAAGATTAAAGTTCATGAAGCAATTATGACAATTATTGAAAGTTGAGTTCAAGTTACATGTGGCTATGACATCTGCGACGTGGCTTACGGTTCATCAACCGTAAGTTACGGTTGATATGAAGATTCTTAAAAAATTCACAGCAAACATCACTTGTGGCTTACGGTTGGAGACATGGACTTACGGTTCAAAGAGGATTGTAACAAAGGATGGACCGTAACCTGCGGTCCGTAGATCGTAGGCTACGGCAGGTTCTACGGGACGCGCGAGATTTGACTTTTTGGGCAGAATTAATAGTTTTTTTTAACCCTAGTTCTCATAACACTTGATGCATTACGAAATTTGGCAGCAAGGAATCACTTTTGGGGCTCTCAACTCTCATCAACATCATCATTCCTCTTACAATCAACCGAATTAATCATGCAATAATCATTCTTCCAAGCTTTTGAAGATCACTTATGCGAGATGAGCGGCTAGTCCTTTCGTGGTTTCCTCCGGATGGAGGATTTGTGTAAGTTAGGTGATATTATGTGTTTTTGATTATGTATGAACTCGGTGATCTAAGCATTCGATGCTTTTCACCTTTTGATTTGATTAACTTGTTGTAAACGATTGCATTTTATTGAACTTTAATCTTTAATCATTCAATTCCCAGGAGTTCTAGTAATTGGGATATATCTGAGGTCGGATTAGGGTTGGTAATTGTAATTGATGTTAATATGATAACCTCCTGTTATGTATTGATCGGAGTACTTAGTCTGTGAATGTCACAATCAATTAATTAGGTTAATACTTATGTCTATGTAAGTGTTTTGAGAAAACATATAATTGAAATCTAACTGAGAATCTGAATTCCGGAGGAACCATTGTTTTTCTAATTGATAAAAACTCAAATTAGTTCGTTTAATTTAGCAAATCAACAAATTCACAATCAAGTTTTCTTTTTCTGTAATAGATAATTAATACTTGGCATTGCAACACTTTCCACAATACTCCTCTGGTTCGATGCCCGACTTATTCTATCTACATAGTTTAGTTCGGTTTTTGTATGTTCTTCACGACAGACATCACCTACGTGGCAGTAATATGACACTTTTTGAAGTGGTAGGGAAAATTTGTAAAACGGTAACGAATAGCCTTATATGTGGGCCGTCATTGGAACATGTGGCGTAAAGAGGGCACTAGGGTATGGAACTACAACATGTGTGCGCTATTGGAAGAAGGTGAACGAGGGTCCCTTATGTGACATATACGTGGTTTCACTTTTCTTTCCAATGGAGCCCTAATAAATTCCCCCATAACACAAAGACTAATATATGTTATGCCGATAATTGATAATCAATAGAGTTGATATTGTTAATGTCATTAGTGGTACTTCAACTTTTACTTTTGTTGTTAAAGGCGATTTCAGTACTTACTCAAACGAAAAAGTTACCACGCATGCCTCTGATGAATAACTTACTAGTTTTTTTCAATAAGAATGTTGTTTGGAAACGACGTGAATAAACATTAGGGACAAAAGAAGTTACTTTTCTGTTAGATTGAGATTGTCTTTGAAAACTAAAGTGAAAATAAGAAGTGTTATTGGTCATATATTATCTGTATGGATTATTATCGACTAGTAATCTTAGTTAGGATTGTTAAAAATATTTAACGTGTATTATATTATACATTATTTAAAATTACTTTTAGACCTTTATAAATTGAAAGCTTTTTAATATTGTTTTATTTATTTATCATTTAATTAAAGTCATCTAATAATGCATAGCCAATTTTGGCCACATGCATAGGCCTTTAGTGAGCTAAAAGATGAACTAACGTGTACATTTCTTTCATTTTTACACCTTTTCCCCCAATAATTATCTAGTCTAAGCCTTGGATAATGAAAATCTTGATAGGTTGATGGTATGTGATGACGGGAGTAGCTCAAGACTCAATAAAATGACTAAGAATACATAGTAGCTTGAAGGGTTAAAAGGTTTAAAGCTCAGGAACTAAGGTGAACAGCACGTGCACAGTAATCAGTCACCTCACTGATTACTTAGACAACTCTCTCACAGCCGCTGTTGATACAACAAATAATAGACCAAGGTCTGCAGCGACATCTCTGGGTAAAAGGGTTCAGGGGTTCGATTAGCCTAACGCAGGTCGTGGGGTCCCCCCACGTTTGCAAGACGTGGAGAGAGGTTCACTAGTATTGTTTTTATCCTCCTTAGATCTTGAGCTGATTAGAAATCAGCCCAGAAAGCGATCGTTGGAGAAGATGAATTATTTAGTGTGAAGAAGAGAAGCAAGCTTGAAGCTAGTTCTCAAGAGGGAGAGGAAAAATCAGAGAGTTGGAGTGATATCTGCTGATCCTGGTGTGTTTTGTGTGGTGAAATGGCCTGCATTTTATAAGGGAACGTGTTTCTCAAAGGAGAAACCCGTGACTAGTGAATCTGTGCTTGCAGTGAGGGGTTTGCCCATTTTGGGGGTTGAAGGGTTTGGACCTGCGGACAAAAGGGTGTGCTCTCCCACATGGTCTGGTTGCAGCTGGGCAGGAGGTTTCACACGTTAAGTGTTGATTTGACAGGACACTGTGCTTGTCCTTTTTACTGTTCATGACCGTTGGAACATTTCCGAACCTTTTAACCTTTTAAGCTGTTGTGTCTCTAATCAGTTTATTAAGGTTTGAGCTACCCCCGTCATCACCTTCTTGAAGCGAAACCTGTTTCCGGCGATCCGGCGACGGACTTCGTTGAAGCGAAAACCGAAAAGGGCTCGAAGAATCCGAACACAAACACTCAATTTCATCAAACTCATCATCTAATCTCGAACTACACGAAGTTTCCACCCCCAACACCTTCTCCGACCACTCTCCGGTACAACTCCGGCCATCATCACAAAAACTTTTTTTATTTCTCTCCGTCCCGGAATCAATTCCCCGGCGTTTAGTTCGGGTGCTCCGGTCTTTCAAACGCTGGAGAAAAGACCCGAGTAACCCGAACCGGATGTTCTTAAATTTGGAACCGGATCCGGGTGATCCGGATCCTGACCCGGATCCGAACCCGGGTTTGGGTTTTTGAACCCGGGTGGCGGCATCAAGCAGCATGGCGGCGGTCCTTGCCGGAATATTAATAAACATTGTAGCATTGTTACATGGGCTTTTTAACTCTTTTGCCGGAAAATCAAGAAACGGCGACGTTTTGAAACCGGGTGAGTCGTTAGACGACAAGAAACAAACATGGTTGATACAAAAGGTGTTAAAAGATTTTGATTCGATTATGGGTTTTGGTTTTTTGACAACAATGGATGTTTTTTGGGCGGGTTTGAGGAGTGTACGACGGTCTTGAATAAAGGTTTTGAGGTGGAATGGTTCTTGATCTTGTTTGAGTAACTCGTGTAAGTGTTTTTGAGTCATGATGATGATGGTTTTTTAGGTTTTTTTTACATGAGAAAAGGAGTAAAAGGGGTTTTGAAGATTGGAAGTTGATGTTTTGAAGAGATTTTGAACAAGAAAAAGGGAAGATTGGGAATTGTGAAATGGTGAGAGAGTGGGAGGTTTTGGGTTTTAAATGTGCAGGGACAAACCGCCGCGAAGGGTTGGGTGAAAATATACTTTATTATGTTGTTGTCTATTATTATATTTAGGCTATTGGGTATACTTTCACGCCCCTTAACTACATGTAGGCACCACATCACATACTTGACCCTCTTTCACCTTCACCACACACCAAGGAAATGGTTTAACCCCATTAACTCCCCTTAAAATTAATTAAAATACATATATATAGCATGTTGTTGTGTGTGTACAAATTTTGAAATGCTTGATTCTCTCCCTCTCTCTCCTGGTTAACATCTTAACATGTGAAGTTTTTAATGTCTCTTAATACCCTTCAGGAGCGGTTTAACAAGTGTTAACGAATGCCAACTAGGATTAACACCAATGGATGTTAGAGTATACCAGGTGGCCTTATAGGCATAAACACATACTGAGTTTTAATAATGTAATGGTATATGATGTGGAATTACAACCCTAATTAAGATTATGAGTAATGGTTAATGCTCTTTAAAGGGTATTTTTTGACATATCATCATCATAATAGTTCATGTAATGGTTAAGACTTCGTAAGGGTGTACGGTGTGGGACTCGGCAACACGCGGCAAACCAGTTTGCCGATCGGCAAACACCGGCGCCGATCTTTTGGCGACGCGGCAAAGCAATGGAATCGGGGACAGGTTACCGAGTCGGGAAAGAAGAGAGAGAGTGAGGGAGCAGGAGAGAGAGAGTGAGTGTATGAGAGAGAGGGTTTTGTGGGGTGGGGTCCATGCCATCTCTTAACCAATCACACATTTTTCCTTTTTTAAAAAAAAAAAAGTTTACCATTCACCAAGTGTTTAAACCATTACCAACACTTTTTACCAAAGTTTAAACATTTTTCACTGATTGACGTGGTACACTCTCATTGGTTGATTTTTTAGTTTGCCACTCCAAAGTGTTTAACCACTCCTTACACCCTAATGTCGTTTCATTTATTAGTTTCCTTGTTTTTCCTCCTTATTAGGGCATTATTCTAGAAATGCCCCTCTCTCTTCATTCCCTTATAATGCCCATGAGGAATGGTGTAAGAGCATTTTCAAAATCTTCCATGCCCTTATAAAGCCCCATTACATATGACCTAATAATTAACAAAGAGTATTGTTATTTCAGCGTCACGTAAGGGTAAGGGTAAGGGTAAGGGTAATAACTTTTTTTTTTGAAAGGTGTGAATTATTCGCGAATGTCGGGAGGTCTAGCATACGTTGTCTTAATCGGGTCCGCGCTAGAGAGCCCCCTCGCACAATAGATCCTCAATTTAAACCCCTCAATGAGAAACTCCTATCATCCAGACTCGAACCTTGAGACCTGGAGGGGAAAACTCACCCGAGCCCACCATAGGTGAAACTTAAATACCCATGGCCATCACTATAGCACTAGTGATGGTTGGTAAGGATAATTAATAACTAAACCAATCAATAATTAGGTGTAGTGAAATAACTAAAATTTTAAAGAAATAATAAAGAGAAAAAACCTAATTGGTTGAAGCAGCCCATGGCCCCACTTCTTTGCCTTTGGCGCTCACCATTCCAATGGCGGAAATCCCATTGACTCCCACATCCATCTCCCCTGTAATGGAATAACTATCTTGGCGATGGTGACGTGGAGGCTATTGATACCCCCCATCTACCTTTGTAATGCACAGTCTAAGGTTATGTGTTACGGGACTTTGTTGGTGAGATATTATCATTGATCGGAACGCGAACATCGTTAGGCTTGGAGTCATAGGGTAACGCACCTATCAATGTGGCAAGAATTGGACACGAAAGGTGAAAGGGAAGGGGGTTTGTTGTGTAGTATGCCTGTAAACGAACCGAACGTTCATCAACTGTTCGTGAACATGTTTGGCGGGAAGTTCGTTTATGTCCGTTCCTTTATGTTCGTGAACGTTCGATTATATGTTCATGTTCGATTAAGGTTAAATGAACAAACACGAGCATGTATATGTTCGTGTTCGTTCGATTCGTTTACAGGCCTATTGTGTAGGCCAGGGTCGTGAAAGGGGGAGAGCTGGTGGGTCACAAAGCTATCAATCAATTAAATTTTGTCTTCGATTTCTTTTTCTTTAATTTATTTAACTAAAATATTATTTTAATGGGTGGTGGATAGTGAAAATCTGTGAAACCATTAAAAACAAAGGTGAAAAAAGTGAGTTAGAGCTCATGCCCACATGGCAGTAATATGATAGACACTTTTTGACGTGGGAGTGAAAATTTGTGAAACGGTAACGAATATCTTTATATGTGGGGCATCATTGGGACATGCGGCGTGACGGGGGCACTAGGGGTGTGGAACCACAACATGGGTGCGCCATTGGAAGAAGGTGAACGAAGGTCCCTTACGTGACATATACGTGGTTCCACTTTTCTTTCCAATTGAGCCCTAATAAATCCCCCCATAACACATAGACTAATGTATGTTATGCTGATAATTGATAATCAATACAGTTGATATTGTTAATGTGATTAGTGGTACTTCAACTTTTACTTTTGTTGTTAAAGGCGATTTAAGTACTCTAACGAAAAAGTTACCACGCATGCCTTTGTTGAATAACTTACTGATTTTTTTTTTCCAATAAGAATGTTGTTTGGAAACGACATGAATAAACATTAGGGACAAAAGAACTTACTTTTCGGCTAGATTGAGATTGTCTTTGAAAATTAAAGTGAAAATAAGGAGTGTTATTGGTCATATTATCTGTATGGATTATTATCGATTAGTAATCTTAGTTAGGATTGTTAAAATATTTTATTTATTTATCATTTAATTAAAGTCATCTGATAATGCATAGCCAATTTTGGCCACATGGATAGGCCTTTAGTGAGAGCTAAAAGATGAACTAACGTGTACATTTCTTTCATTTTTACACCTTTTCCCCCAATAATTGTCTAGTCTAAGCCTTGGATATTGAAAATCTTGATAGGTTGATGGTATAGAACCATATATATATTTACAAACATGTTGACAAGCATGGGATGATTGTATTTAAAAGATTGATGATACACAGTGACGAGTTGATTTTCCAGAAATTGCTAGTAATAGAGGGAATATTATCATGGTTTGATATTTTTCTTAACATACAAAATGTGGAGTTAAAAAGGTCAATATACACGGTCAGGTATGCAGGGGCGCAGCTTCCTTGGGGCGGAGGCCCCCCCCCCCCCCCCCCGAACTTTTCGACGCGTAATGAATGGATGAGTAATGGAATTGATTATTATCATTCCATTTTCTTGTTTGGTTACCATGTGAGAATGGAATGAATTATTACTTTATGTTGTTCGGTAGACAAGAAAAGACAAGGAATAAAAGCGATGGTGAGAAGGATTATGTTGTAATCAATTGTGTCTGTTATGCACACTTTTTGAAGAGCATCAGGATCATATGTTTATAATTGTCCGTTCGCAAAGGATGTTTTGAGAAGGATTTCATGGTGGAAAGGATTCAAAATAAATCTCTCCATCATCTACACGTCGCTTTGATTGCTATGGAAAAATCTCAAGGCATGAGTCTTCTCTAAAACATGGTGTGTAGTTGGGAAGCTAATTGACGATGTTAAATCTTAGGTTTTCACTTAGATTACTAGCAAATGCAAACCTCTAGACTTACGTCGGGATAGTTGGGTGAAAACTCCTAGTCGATAGTTTGTAAACGGTAATTGAATAGTTGCTCTTTATGTTGTGTGCTATATAATTGTTTTGATCTTACGTTTCGTAGAGATCTTGGTAGTAGGGCTATGTACTTTCATTGCCAGCGGGACGCCAGTTGTGTTTCGTTAATGAATATTCGTTGTTTAAAAGAAAGAAAAAATAAAGCATATATTCTTTCTAAATTTGACACATAGTTATGCACACTAAAACTTGATACTTATCAGTTATTTAGATCTCTTTAAACATGTGGAGTTCAAAGAAGTTTGATATAGACATCCCATGGAGTGTCAACCTAATTTTCTTTATACTATTTAAGCAAATATTCTTTTAAGATTTGAAACATCTTTTCACATTAAAACTCCAGACTTATAAGTCATTTCTAACTCTTTAAACATTCGTAGAAAACTTAAAAAAATCATGCGTTAGCAGCTGAGGAAGTGTATGAGTGTTTTAATTGTGATATTTTTTTCTCAAACACTTATATTGAAATTTATAACTAGTGACTCCTATCATGATTAGGCAGAATTTATAGATGTAATCTATACCTTGACTAGTCATGATAAATAATTGAGGATTTCTACCAAAGAGTTATTGGGGGAATTTAGAATGCGAAGGATGATCTTAGAGGCATTTAAACACTTTGAGATCAAATTATTTTGATATTTTTCCTGAATAATTCAATCGAATACAACTTAGAATTTCAGAAAAAAAAAAAAAAAAAAAACTAGTATCTGTGTATTGTGAAATTTATATAAACCAGGGTTAGGATTCAGCTGAGATAATCAAGGTGGATGATGATGCTTTTTGTAATAGGTTAGAGATGAAGTGTGAGGTATAGGATGGCTCCAAGAACAAAGGAATGCTTTCATAATACGTAACTCCACATCAAAAACCCCAAAAAACAGTCAACATTCGGTCAAACCCACATACTTGCGAAAATCACCGTCGGAAATATTGGCAACGCGTCGGCGACAGGGAATACCCGTGTCGGCAACACATCATGTATGATTGCTTTTCTGTCGACGCATTAAACCACTGCATAGGGAGTTTTGCGGACGACGCAACGCGTCGGGGACGGCCCAGAGCCGCGTCGCCGACGCAACTTCTAACTCTGGATCTTTGTTTTGTTCGTTTCTTGCACTCGGTTGACTACGATGCTCCGTAAAGCTCCTGAATAGCTCTTTAAACTTTGTTAGACCTGCAAAACACAATTACAATCAAAGTAGGCCATTCGAAACCAAAGTTCACGTAAAAACACAAACTTAATACGATAAATCAACGGGTGTTCAACTACGTATCACATCCCTACACTAGTCTTTTGCTTGCCCTCAAGCAAATATGCTTTTCACTTCACATGGGTCGAACAAAACAACACACTTCCCATTCTCAAAAAACTCAAGTTAAGGTCTAATGTCATAGCCGGTTCACAATTTTCACATATCAAAAGTAATTCAACAGTTAAATGGATTTGTCAGTTTTAACACGTGAAATGGTTACTCAAGATTAACCCACCCTTGAAACTAGCATACCATGCACATCCTGCACAATGTTCTCTCCACTCAGTTATTTAAAACTATCAATAATGCACTAGCATTTTATAGTGAACACTCGAACCAATTAGAACTACGCATAAGCTTGCAACTTAATCATTCAACACCAATTAACATAAAAACGAGGCACAAGTCAAAAGGTCTTTTTCGGGTTATAACAGGCTAGGCTAAGGGTATGGAATGAGAATTTAAAAGTGGCTAAGGTGATGAAAACTCGATTTATTAATAACAAAACTAACTAATAAACAACCAACAACAAGGTACAACTTCGCCTTTTATTCAATAAACAACTGAAAATATCTTTTTGAATTTTTCATAACCAAGTTCCGCTACTTTTTCATGTATTTTTTGGATTTTTTTTAATCAGAATTTTTTCAACAATACTAACAACACAACACCTAGAATCGAATTTTCATCACTTGGGTTAAAAACAAAAAGGTTGAACGGTCAAGGGTTAAATGGGCTGATTTAACGAAAGGTTTAGGCTCAAAGTTGGCGACTAGAGGATTAATTTCGGGTATGTATGATAAAAAATGCGTAATTCTATAACAACCCTAAAATAAACCGACACCCTCCTAAATATTTTGACACCCTAAAAATATATTAAAATATCCCAATATGTCTTAAAATATACCCCGTACGCAAAACCGAGCCCAAAATATGTTCAAACATTGAAAATAAATAAAACAAAAATTATTGGGTTGTCGCGGGGCGCGACGCCCCTAGCTAACATCGTCGCGGGCCACGACGCACCTGGCCACCCGCCCTCCTCCGGAAGCCGCCACGTGGCAACACGTGGCGAAGATAGACTGGTGACGCAACGAAGCTAGGCCCTACGCACCTAGGTCGCGGGCCGCGAAGGCCCTGACTGTGAGCTACGCGGGGCGCGACGGACTCGCTGACCAGCCCTATAAATTGTTTTGCTCGGCCTTCAGTCAGTTCGTCCCAAATCTTTCTTTCTCTCTCAAATTTTCACATAGTAGGCACTATACTCGGGTATAATACCCCCCTAAATAACGAAATTCTGCTCCGTTGTAAGTATCATAACCCCTGGATACGTATTAGATACGCTGCCCGATTGATCTAGGGTTCCGTAACGGCTGTCGTGGTTCTGCCCGACGTAGTCGTTGGAATGCCGTCTCAGGGAGGGTATTACTAATGTTAAAATGGGTTATTATACTAACACGTGTGCATTTGTGTAAATTATAGATAATTCTCAGGAAATCCTTACAGAAAACCTAAGACAGCAATGTGAGTAATCTCCTTTTTGTAAACAGTTTTTACAAAACCTTAAACATTTTACAATGCAATTTAGCAGTGATTAAGTCTTTGTAATTCTACAATTACTGCCGGTATGTTGGGGTTTTGTATATAAAATTTGAGACACGTTACCATTGGACGAAGAGTTAGCCAATGTGTAATATAACCCACCAGTCAGGATTGACAGTACTGAATGAGTAATTTGGTAGATGTAAACATTGTAATCGCTCTCAATACTGTTTAAATTAATAAAACTTTTCTTGATTGAACTCGGATTCACTCACCAGTATTTCCCACTGACAAAATGTTTTTAAACGCGTTTCAGGTAACACAATGTGAAAGCCAATTAGAAGCCAGCTGGACAGCACTGAAGGCTTGGAAAAGTGGCTATAAAAGTTACCTAAATAAAGAAGACATTTTATTTCAATAAAATGGGATTTATCCCTATAAATCAGTTTGTAATGAAAACTTGTGTTTTATCCCAATATGTTTATTTATATAAAATGTGGTGTTTTACTCTGATAAAATATTTGCTAACTACGGTCCTGATGAAATTTCCGCTGCCAAATTAATAAACACCGATACCACCGACACTGTTGTTCACGGCCACCCGTTCCCGGGATAGATAGGGGCGGGGGTTGCGACTGAAGGTGGTATCAGAGCTAAGCCACTGATTTAGCCACAGAAGTGTTCTGCTGACACCAAAATAAAATTCAAAGTGTTAGGAAATAAATTACGAAAATACGTGCATAACTGTATTTTATTGTTATGTGTTATTTAATTATTTGTTAGTTTACAGTATGAGCGACCAAGGACCATCTAACGTGTACCGTCAATTGTCTGGTTCGCCTAAAAGCGAAGGTGCCTCTTCACAGCCTGCCCTCTCAGGGTACTCTGCTGATACTGAAGAAGGAATATTCATGTTTAAGGCTCAGTCTGAAGAGCCATTCCCTCAGAAAAAGAGAGGATGGTTCAGTAGGGGAGCACATGAGCGTAGGAAGCATATGAAAAAGTTGCAAGAACAGAGAGCCCTAGCCGCCGCCAAAAGAGAAACCGATGCCCATGCCCAAGACATGATTAATAGGAGTTAACTAATTTCCATATCTTAGCAACCACTGCAGCTGACCCTAACCTGGATCAAATGTTAGCACCCCAACCACAACCACCAATTCCCGACCAACCAATGGAAATAGAAAACCCTGAAAATCAAGTAGAAATGCATGAATTTAACCCGGAGGAGATACCTAGGGTACCCGCACCTAATCCCTTAGACCCGAATTACGACCCGTGGTGGGACAACAATAGGGACTATGTGCAACGTTACCCCATACATGAAGATCTACCCATGCCGAACCTAGGAGCCTACCCAGGGTTGGACCCTCTAGATCCCTATTACGATAACGATGTATACATTAGGGAGATTTTAGAGAATCCTTACCCATTTCAGGCACCTACACCCCCATTCCAGGAACCCGCACCCCAGATTCCGAACCCAGTCCTAGAACCTGCACCCCCAATGAGTGCAGAAAATGTACAAGAACTCAGGACATTTGGTGAGGAAATTTTAGAGAGTAGCGAAAGGATGAAACAGGTGGGAGAGCGACTCGTCTGGAAGTACGACGAGCGCAATATGGATTTTTGGATGAATCCATATCCGTAGAACTGATGGTGGAGATGATAGTAATAATAATAATATAATATAATAATATATATAATATGTGTGTTTGAAAAAAAACTACGGATGCCTACTACTATTAGTGTAATTTTTATTTCAGTTGGTATTGTAATTTTAATTTCGAGTGTTGGTTTGTAGTAGATGCATATTATATTATAAGAAAAAGTAAAGTCGCAATGCTCGACGTTTTTAACCGACATGCGTGTTGTGTGATTGGTTGCATTAAATATTATTTTGCGATATTAATATGTGGTAAATGTTTAAAATTTAGATGGACAACGAAGTAAACCAGGAAAACCAGAATGATAATATTCAGAACGACGATAAGCCGATTAATGAGAATCCAAACAACAATAAAAATGGAAATCAAGTGGATAATAGTGCCATCCAACACATAGTGGCTCAAGGAATAATAGATGCAATGCCATTTATTATTCAAACTGTTAAGGAAGCTGATAATAAAAGTAAACATAGCAGTAAGCGACCAACTGAACCTAACACAACGTGAACAATGAACCTGTACTTCAAGTGCCCATTCCTAAAAGAAGAAGAACCATGCCTTATGTTTGTTCTTATAAAGAATTATGGTCTTGCAAACCAATAGAATTCTCGGGCAATGAAGGACCCATTGCAACTTTACGCTGGATAGAAAAGACTGAGGCTGTCTTAAAAATAAGCAAATGTGCGGAAGAGGATAAGATAATGTTTGCTTCCAATCTGTTTAAGAATTCAGCCTTAGAATGGTGGAACACTATCCTTCAGTCTAGAGGAAGTGATAGGATTTACAACATGGAATGGGAGGAATTTAAGAGCATGGTAGAAAGGAAATTTTGCCTTCCCAATGAAAAGGAACAAATAGCGAATAAGTTCCTGAACCTTAGAATGACTGGAGTGGATAGTAAGGGGTATACTACTACATTCTTTGAATATGCTAGAATAGTACCAACCCTTGCATCACCAGAACTAGTATTAATCTTCCTTAATATCTGGGGATTAATCGGAGAGATTAGGCATGTAGTCAAGGCAGCTAGACCTCAAACTATAGAAGAAACCGTAGAACTAGCAAATACCTTGACAGATGAGCTAGTGCGGACACGGGAAGAGGATCAAAGGAGGAACCTAGCTCAAAGACTTACCCAAGAATTCCGTTCTGGAAATACCAACCGTGGGAAAAATATAGGTTCTACATATGCACCTTATTGCAAGTATTGCAAAAGGAAGCATTCTGGAAGATGCTCCATATATTGCAATTTCTGCAAAATATCGGGACACAAGGAAGAAGACTGCAGGAAGAAAGCTAACAACAGGATATGCTACAACTGCGGAGAACAAGGTCATATCAAGCCAAACTGTCCAAAATTAGCTCCGGCTACGAACAACAAGAACACTAAAAATGCTAGAGCATTTGTTCTGACTGCAGATGAAACTAAGATGATTCCAGACGTAATAGCCGGTACGTTTTTAGTTAATGATGTTTTTGCTAAAGTATTATTTGACTCTGGTGCAAACCAAAGTTAATGATGTTTTTGCTAAAGTATTAATACTTCGTTTTGCAAACTTCTAAATCAATCATTAACTAAACTTACACAAGAATGTCTAGTAGAAACAGCAAATGGGGAAACCGTTAGGATTTCTGAAATCTTGCAGGAGCAAGAATAGAAATTTTAAATCAAAAATTTATGGCAAACCTTTACCCAATGAATCTGGCAGGATTTGATGTTGTATTAGGAATGGATTGGTTAATAGCCAATAAAGCCAATATTTTATGTGATCAAAAGTCAATTCAAGTAGATTCACCAAAGGGTGAAAAGATCACAATTAAAGGAGATAAGCCATCTAGATCCACAAAATTCATCTCTGTGATGAAAACAACAAGTTATATAAGAAAATGATCTATAGTGTATTTGATTTCTATAATCACTAACACTAAAGGAAAAGAACTGAAAGATATTCTAGTAGTATCTCAATTTTCAGACGTATTCCCAGAAGAATTACCAGGACTTCCGCCGGACAGGGAAGTCGAATTCAGAATCCATCTACTACCAGGAACGGCACCGATTGCCAAAGCACCTTACCATTTGGCACCCGCAGAAATGCAGGAACTGAAGAAACAATTAGACGAATTGTTGGAGAAAGGATTCATACAGCCAAGCTCATCGCCATGGGGAGCACCGATTTTATTCGTCAAAAAGAAGGACGGATCAATGCGTATGTGCATTGACTACCGTGAATTGAACATGGTCACGATTAAGAATCGGTACCCATTACCAAGAATCGATGATCTGTTTGATCAACTGTAAGGAGCTCGATTTTTCTCTAGAATCGATTTAAGGTCAGGATATCATCAATTAAAGGTACAGGAAGAGGACATTCCTAAAACCGCATTTAGAACAAGGTATGGCCATTATGAATTTACTGTCATGCCATTTGGTTTAACCAATGCCCCAGCCGCATTTATGGACATGATGAACCGAATATGTAAGCCATATTTGGATAAATTCATAATTGTTTTTATTGATGATATTCTCATCTATTCTAAAAGTAAAGAGGATCATGCAAGGCATTTGCACGCACTTCTAAGTTTATTAAGAAAAGAAAAACTTTATGCTAAGTTTTCAAAGTGTGAGTTTTGGTTAGAACAGGTACAGTTTCTTGGACATTTAGTCGATCATCAAGGAATCCATGTGGATCCCACAAAGATCGAGGCAATTACCAAATGGAAAACCCCTGAATCACTAACCGAGGTTAGAAGTTTCTTAGGATTGCCCGGTTATTATAGAAGATTTATTCGAGATTTCTCTAGAATAGCCATTCCCTTAACTAAGCTAACCTGTAAATCTGTTAAGTTTGAATGGGGACCAAAACAAGAAGAAGCCTTTAGAATTCTTAAGCAAAGATTAACCCACGCACCCATACTAGCGTTACCAGAAGGAACTGAAGATTTTGTAGTATATTGTGACGTTTCTAAGTTAGGTTATGGATGTGTATTGATGCAACGTCAAAAGGTTATAGCTTATGCATCTAGACAACTTAAGAATCATGAAGAAAATTATTTAACCCATGATCTAGAATTAGGAGCAATAATTTTTGCCCTTAAGATTTGGAGACATTACCTTTATGGTAGTAAGTTTACTATTTTCACTGATCACAAGAGTTTAAGGTATGTGTTCGGGCAAAAAGAGCTGAATATGAGACAAAGACGCTGGATGGAGATTCTTAGTGATTATGATTGTAATATCCAGTACCATGCGAGAAAGGCAAATTTAGTGGCTGATGTTTTAAGCCGAAAGTATCATGAAAAGCCAAAAAGGATACGTTCTCTTAAATTAAATCTACAAGTAGATTTAAATGAACAGATTAGAAAAGCACAAGAATCAGTAATCAAGGAAGATACTGAAAAATTAAAAGGTATGATCAAGGAATTAGAACAAGGAACAGATGGAATTTGGAGATTTCATAAGAAAAGAATGTGGATACCTAAATTAGGAAACCTACGCCATCGTATATTAGAAGAAGCCCATAAGTCTAAATATACGATGCATCCTGGAAGTGATAAAATGTATCAGAATTTAAGAAATAATTTTTGGTGGATAGGAATGAAAAAGGATATAGCAGCCTATGTTTCTAAGTGTTTAACTTGTTCACAAGTCAAAGCTGAACATCAGAAACCCTCAGGTTTATTGCAGCAGTTAGAAATGCCAGTGTGGAAATGGGAATTGATAACAATGTATTTTGTTACCAAATTACCCAAAACAAGAAAAGGTAATGATACAATCTGGGTGATTGTAGATAGGCTAACTAAGTCAGCTCATTTCCTACCAATAAAGGAAACTTTCAGTATGGAACAATTAGCCAAGTTATATGTAAATGAAATAGTTTCATTACATGGAATTCCTTTATCAATTGTTTCTTATAGGGATAGCCATTTTACCTCTCATTTTTGGGCAAGTTTCCAAAAAGCAATGGGAACCAAGCTAAATCTAAGCACAGCTTATCATCCTCAGACAGACGGACAAAGCGAAAGGACAATTCAGACAATGGAAGACATGCTTAAAACTTCTGTAATTGATTTCGGAGGTAATTGGGACGATCACTTACCATTAATAGAATTTTCTTATAATAACAGTTATCACACAAGTATCAATGTTGTTCCATTCGAAACACTTTATGGACGAAAGTGCCGAACTCCAGTCTGTTGGCCAGAAATTGGGGGAAAGAAACTATCTGGACCTAAAATAGTACAAGAAACAACCGACAAAATCATTCAAGTCAAGGAACGACTGAAAGCAACACGTGATCGACAAAAGAGCTATGCAGATAACAGACGCAAGCCGTTAGAATTTCAGGTAGGAGACAAAATGTTATTAAAAGTCTCTCCTTGGAAAGGAGATGTACGATTCATCAAGAGGAGAAAGCTAAGCCCCAGGCATGTTGGACCTTTTGAGATTATTAGAAGAATAGGACCTATAGCCTATCAGCTACAACTGCCAGAGGAAATGGCAGGAATACATGATGTATTTCATGTATCTAATCTCAAGAAATGTTTAGCTGATGAATCGCTGGTAGTGCCTCTTAAGGATATAGGGGTAAATGAACAACTTAAGTTTGTAGAGAGGCCTCTACAAATTGAAGACAGGAAAGTTAAGAATCTCAAGCACAAGAGATTAGTTCTGGTCAAAGTGAAATAGGAAGCCAAAAGAGGACCAGAATACACATGGAGCTTGAATCAGAAATGCAAAGGAAATACCCACACCTGTTCCAGTAGACCTCGAGGACGAGCTCTAAAACAAGGTGGGGAGGATATAACAACCCTAAAATAAACCGACACCCTCCTAAATATTTTGACACCCTAAAAATATATTAAAATATCCCAATATGTCTTAAAATACACCCCGTACGCAAAAACCGAGCCCAAAATACGTTAAAACATTGAAAAATAAATAAAAACAAATATTATTGGGCTGTCGCGGGGCGCGACGCCCCTAGCTAACATCGTCGCGGGCCGCGATGAACCTGGCCACGCGCCCTCCTCCGGAAGCCGCCACGTGGCAACACGTGGCGAAGCTAGACTGGTGACGCAACGAAGCTAGGCCCTACGCACCTAGGTCGCGGGCCGCGAAGGCCCTGGCTGTGAGCTACGCGGGGCGCGACGGACTCGCTGACCAGCCCTATAAATTGTTTTGCTCGGCCTTCAGTTAGTTCGTCCTAAATATTTCTTTCTCTCTCAAATTTTCACATAGTAGGCACTATACTCGGGTATAATACCCCCCTAAATAACGAAATTCTGCTCCGTTGTAAGTATTATTACCCCTGGATACGTATTAGATACGCTGCCCGATTAATCTAGGGTTCCGTAACGGCTGTCGTGGTTCTGCTCGACGTAGTCGTTGGAATGCCGTCTCGGGGAGGGTATTACTAATGTTAAAATGGGTTATTATACTAACACGTGTGCATTTGTGTAAATTATAGATAATTCTCAGGAAATCCTTACAGAAAACCTAAGACAGCAATGTGAGTAATCTCCTTTTTGTAAACAGTTTTTACAAAACCTTAAACATTTTACAATGCAATTTAGCAGTGATTGGGTCTTTGTAATTCTACAATTACTGCCGGTATGTTAGGGTTTTGTATACAAAATGTGAGACACGTTACCATTGGACGAAGAGTTAGCCAATGTGTAATATGACCCACCAGTCAGGATTGACAGTACTGAATGAGTAATTGGGTAGATGTAAACATTGTAATCGCTCTCAATACTGTTTAAATGACTAAAACTTTTCTTGATTGAACTGGGATTCACTCACCAGTGTTTCCCACTGACAAAATGTTTTTAAACGCGTTTCAGGTAACACAATGTCAAAGCCAATTAGAAGCCAGTTGGACAGCACTGAAGGCTTGGAAAAGTGGCTATAAAAGTTAACTAAATAAAGAAGGCCTTTTATTTCAATAAAATGGGATTTATCCCTATAAATCAGTTTGTAATGAAAACTTGGGTTTTATCCCAATATGTTTATTTATATAAAATATGGTGTTTTACTCTGATAAAATATTTGCTAACTACGGTCCTGATGAAATTTCCGCTGCCAAATTAATAAACACCGATACCACCGACACTGTTGTTCGCGGCCGCCCGTTCCCGGGACAGATAGGCGGGGGTTGCGACAAATTCCGAGTTCTCTAATTAGCAATTCCATGAGCTATTTTGTCGTTTTACTTGTTTAGAAGTTATCTCATATGGATTCATGTGTGTCGGTTATCAATTTCAACTAGTTTCTTTCAATTTATTGATTGTTCAATTACAAACCCTGATCAATAGGTGTTTGTGCGTGAAATCAATCACTATCACTATAGATCTAGTGATCCGGGACTTACAATCTTTTTGAAGCCCCACTCTTTTCCATGATGAATGCGGGACTGATCTCATCCAATGTAGACGAAAGTAGTAAATTAACCCATCTACACATCCCCCCCCCCACACAAAAACATCAATCGGACAACCCACAAAAATATGATTTGAGTGAAGAACTCCATTTAGACACATGGGACATAAAAGATTAGAAAAAGTCAGTCCTCTATAAGATTGGGCCAATTTGGTTAATGTTCTTCCATCTATTGCAAGCCTAATAAAAAGATTGAACAAAATGTGAATTAATTATACATGAATCATCATAAATCTCTATCTATTAATAACAAAACTAAATGGATAGTGTTTTGAGTGGTGGTTTCATGTGAATGACTAATCTGGGAGGTTGTCCATTTTAATCAAACGTGTCATCAAAAAAATTAGTATCCATTACACTTGTTACCTCTTAAAACTTTCCTCTTTATGAATCTCTCAAAGAGATTAGAGAAAGGAAATTGTTCTGATGTGGTTATTTCTCTCTCTTTAAGGCCACCGTCGTCTCCTTCTCTCACTAGACGTTGAATCCATCATCGCCGCCGGCAATTTCTGTACGTCTTTCTCCTTCTCTTCCTATAAAGAGAGATGGCCCCCGCTGGTGACCGTTGAATGCCTCTGTCAGGCGGTGCCTCCTACTTTTCTCACTACCGAGATGAAGTAGAGAGAAATTCGCCGCCGGTGAGCCTAGAATATCTCTGCTCAGGCTGATGAAGATGATTTTTTCATCTGAGGCTACGATGGCGAGATTTGGCGTAGTTGTTGCAAAATATAACCCATCGTTGCCGGCTGCTGTTCTATGCTGTCACACCCCGACCACGTAAAACATCAAATCATGGCGGAAACGTCGGGGAGTGTTGTAACAGAATTATTGTTTCACAACCATGGCATTCAAAGTTATGTTTTATTTATCAAACATGAAAGTTACATTGTCTTAAACGAAAGAAAACAAGGGTACATAACAGAATTAAACTAGTTCTAGCTTCATTTTTAAGTCACTAAGGCACAGGTCTGCCCTAGTGTGTCGCGATCATCCTATGCAACAGTTCCTGAAAACACATGTGAAAATAGGTACGTCAGCATAAAAATGCCTGTGAGATACATAGGTTTTATGAAAATAGGATTCATGACTTAGGTTTTAAAGAAATGTTTAATAAAAATTAGTCATGAATCTTGTTAAGTGTTTTCTTTTATAAATCATATGAAAATGTGATAAGAAATCAGATTTTATAAAAGAAAGGTGTATGGTTATTAAAATAACCAAGTAGAATGAGTTGTATATAATAAACTATTTTGTAAAACAAGGTCTTATGAAAAATATGTTATTTGTGTAAAATGTTATATGTCTAACTGAAATGATTTAAATAACGCTACGATATGTAATATCATACAAGCACTTATATACAGGAAGTACCGGCAGCGTATCCACCATGCTTGTATTATATTACACACGCCTCGTTACTTAAATCATTTACTCAAACAAACCACCAATGTAAAATGTTTATGTTTAAACCAATTGTCAAAATGTTTATGTCATAATGTAAATCATGTAATGTATATAACCAATGTCAAAATGTTCATGTGTCAAATGTAAATCATGTAACATGTATCCAAAATATCATGTATGGCATGTGAAATATATCAAGTAAACCATAGGTAACAATGCACAAAAACAAGGTGTTGAAGTAAAACTTATTTTAAATTAAAGTTATGTTTTTGTGGTAATGCATGCTATACTGATACAAACATCTATGCGGTATTGTGAAAATGCATACATTCAAGCTTTGTGACTGTGGCGATAAACCCTTATACAAATTAAAGGTTTGTCTAAGTTATGTTTATCCAATTCGGTCATTCCTTCCATCCAAACATACCTAGGATGTCAGGAACGGGAGTTGTCATGGTACCACTACCTACTAACGAACGGCGTGATCAATGTTAATGAATGTATTTTGGTCCCATTTAAACAAACCAAATGTCATACCAAAATGTAAGCATGTGATGTAAAATAAATGTACTAAGTATGATGAACATACATAGCATGAAAAGGTAATGTAAAACAATGCACTAGGTATGCACTAAATGGACATACATAGCATGAAATGTAATGTAAATCAAATGTACTAAGTATGCAACAAAGGACATACATAGCAAAAACACAATGAAATCATGTACTATAAATGTACTAATGAACATAACAAGCATATGATATGAAAACATGGAAAGCACGAAAGTAACAAGTAGGCACATGTGTTTCACCCCAACATGTTTGAAAAACAGTAAAAGAGGGGTCTATGTACTCACTGGAGATTGCTCAATAGTCTTTAGATAACCACCAAGCAAAGCAATAAAGATCGTGGAATCAAACGACACCTAATATAGGTAACTACGTTAATAAACGGACCTAAATCGGAGGATCGGGTAGAATGAGGTTTCGTAAAACAAATGAGTGTACGAACTCATGTAATGTGGTTTGACAAAGCCTACATTCTAAAACGAAACCGATCCTAAGTGCTTACGACCCATTATGACTCGTTTAGGTAGCTTACGCTACTTTAACACGTCGTTCGCGTAAAACACGTTCGGACCGCCTATCTAGTCCTATGATAAGTAAAATATGCCTTAACATGTCTAATAATGTTGCCTAATCAGTTTAGATGTCAAAATTTTGGTTACATATGCTTAAAATGAATTTATGCGTAAAAAGGGCATTTTGGTCATTTACCTAAGGCATATAAACTACCTATCATACAACTACTTAAACGAAGTGACCATAAGGTATAACCTCGGAAGGTTATTCCCTATGCAACTATGGTCACCTAATGTGCTTGGTCGGATCCTAATGATTGACCAAACGGGTCGGGTTCGTAAGTCTAAGCGATTGATTAGATCGCTTACCTTACGACCCTATTTAAGCACAAATCTAAAAGTGATGAGCTAAACATGTTAAAACATGTTTAACGAAGTTTGAAAACAGGTTTGGTATCAAAACAAAGGGTCTTGATACCTAAAAGTAGTTTGGTTACAAAATACGCAAGAATACGCATTTTGGCCGAAACTACGACTCGCCACTATGCCTAAATAACGTGGTAATCAGTAGGTATAGTCACAAGGGACTATAACCATCGTGATTACGCTCACGTTATGAAGTTCAAACGAACTTCGTGTTGACCATAATCTGGTCAATGCAGAAAGTCGAACAAAGTTTGACTTTCATGCTAAAACGCATAAAAGAACGAAAGAATACTTACAACGGGTCCAAGAACGGAAGCTTTAATCTGAATATTCTCAGGTATGAAGTGATAAACACATCAACTTAGAGAACCAATTCAGATTCAAAGGTGTGAGTTTGAGAGTGAAGTGGGTGGGGGTATCTATAGATTTCCTAGAACCGTTAAGATCGTTCATCGAATACCGTGCTTCAATCTCAACCGTACATGTGCACCCATGGTTTTGTAATACCATGGGCACCTTAAAATGGCCCCTAGAATGTTGAAATACCATGGGTACCTAAAAAACTAGCTCATGGTTTTGATTTGATGGGTTTTGGAAGCTTGGAGTGGCCACCAAAGAAAGAAATGCAATGCTGGCAGACTAAAACGTAAGTCCTGTTATGGAAACCGTAAGCCACGGTTGGGCCTGGCTGGTCACATTCACAAATTTTCATTTGTTGCAACTTTGGCCCCTTTGACATCCAAACTTGCGTTTTTCACTTCTAACACCCGTTTAACCAAATTTTTAGACTCTATAAGGATGTTAAAGCATAGGGGACATGAAACATGCTCAAAAATATGTCGGATGTCGGTTCGTTTGGTCGTACGATCACGTTATTCGGTCAATTACGACGAAACACGAACGGACGTGACAAACGATCCAAATTACGCGACGAATGGAATTTTATCATGCCAATCACTAAAATAAAATATTTTAATGATTACATAAATTTTTGGATGTCCGGATGTATTCAGAAGGTAAGATATGCGCGAAAATGCAAACTTATGCACTTTTTGATGCTTTTAGTCCCTGAATGACCAAAAAGTTTATTTTAGCACATCGAACCCCTCAAAGCCTATTTCTGTTGGTGTATATGTCTGTTGACTTCGTCTTGTATCAATTCTTGTAATAGAGTTGGTAGATCGAGTCACATAGTTCGAGTTAAACCGGAAACAAAGCTGAAATGGCCATTCCCCACGAAATGGCCATTCCCCATGAAATGGACATGTTAGTTTCATGGGGAATGGAAATCCTATAAATAGGTGACTTAGATTTCATTTGTAACTTTTGCAATTCCAGTAGCGAAGCTCTGCTGAAGTGTCGGATCTATCTGTAACTTTGTCAAATCAATACAAACGACAATTAAACTACTTCTACATGCAAATCAAGCTGATTCAACATCAAAACGTTTGTTTCCGCCTCTCGTTTTGATCAAGAACTCTTCTGATCGACTCATTTAATCGATTCAACAATCCTACAAGTGGTATCAGAGCTCAGGAGGAAGAATTCTTACCGATTCAGCTTGATTTCATCCAAAAATCTCACTTCTACTCACTTTCTTCACATTTTTTTCAAAATTAATCAAGATTTTACGGTCAAAATGAATTGATTTTCACATATTACATGCGAAAAATGGTTTTAATCAATCCTTGAACATATCAGACCTTAATTCTACTTAAAACTTGTTCAATTTTTCAAAAAAACCACTCGATCGTTCGTCAATATCATCATTTCGTATGAATTGATCCTCCATTTCGCATGAAAAGTCCATTTCGCTTGAAAATAAGATTCCATTTCATACGGATTGATTCAAATTAAACCCCATTTCGTGTGAAAATGTCATTTCGTTTGAATGTTGACCATTTCGTTTGAATAAAGATCCATTTCGTTTGAAACTGTTATACGATCTCGTACGAATTGGTTCTAAAGTCTATTTCGCGTGAATTTGCTAATTCGTTTGAAAGTGTCAGTCAACATAATCAATAAGTATCGGCATTCGTAATAATCTACAACAGAAGTCACATGTGATATAGTTGCGGCCCAATGAGATTGTGATGTGTGTTAAATAAGTCAGTTTTAAATCCAATTCACGAGAAACAAGCATAAGTTCATGTGATATTAATTGAGTTTGTCGGCCATTGTTTAAAAGAATGAGAAAGGATTAAAGTGTGCATGTGAATACATCACGTGATCTGCTCGGCCCAATCAATTATATAAAGATCAATTTTCCGGTCCAATTGAATCATAATAGTTTGTCGGCCTCATTAATCAATAGTCAAGTTCATCAGTCTAATCAGCAGATGATTTGTATTGTTGGCTAATGAATGCAGTTTGCATGTGTTGTTGAAGCCCAAGTCTTTTATCGGTCCAATAAATCATTAATTGCAATCGGTCCAATGACAGCCCACTAATTCACTCGGTCCACTTAAAATTCATTGAATATTAATGTTGCATGTGAATTGATAAGAGATCATCGGCCCAATGAAATCCAGTTTGTGACATTTGGTGTTGTCGGCCCAGATTGGTATAAACATTTAATAGATAACACCCCACTATTATGTTGGTCCAATCAGGTAAGTATTAGTGGAGCACATGACTGAATTCATATCAATCGGCCCAATCACATGTTAATAAAAATCAAGTTTACGATCTATATTTGTCGGACCAATCATTTGCTAAACGATTCATTAAAACAATCGGCCCAATCAGCAATTCACATGGATCAAAGTCAATCGGCCCAATACATTTGTTGATATCAAGACTGCATGTGACTGCCGCCCATATTACAAGTATTGTGAGGTCCAATCAGCAAATTGATTCATCAATTTTTTCGGCACATGAGATATTAAATTGGTCCAATAGCAGTTGATTTGTGTTGTCGGCTCAAGAATTTAGTATTTGCATGAGAATTTGTTACCGGCCCATGTGAAACAAATCACCAGCCCATATTGCACGAGTATAGGGTCCAGTTCGTTTGAAGTTGTGCAAAGTCATTTGAAAGGGTCAAGATAGTTTGAAAGTAATTCAGGTTGTGTGATCCGGTCTGTTTAAAATTCACCCAGGTCGCACGAGGTGTTCAGGTTGTTTGAAGTTTGTCAGACTGCTTGGAAGTTTTAACCAAGTCGTTTGAAAGTATCAAATCCAGGTCGTTTAAGTGTGTTTGTTCCAGTCAGCACGAGACTCAGATTGTTTGATAACTCAGTTCGTTTGAAAAGTTTGTTATTGTAAACTTTCGATATCGAAACATGGATTCTAAGTTTTTAACGCGTTTTTCGGAAATGGTATACCTGCTCAGACTCCAGTGAGTATTGCACAGAAGAAGTTTAATATCTTTACAACTATCAGGGGAGAGTCAACAAAAGAGTTGATCGAAAGGTATTGTCGTTTGGTTGTAGAGATGAAGATTAACAAAACAGATGAAGAGTGGGTTAACAAGTTGGCAAATGCTTTACCGCATGATGAGTGGGGCACATATGTTGGTTTGGAAGAAAAACTTGGAATAATTTAGCTTCAATTTGAGCACGTTCATCAAGAAGATTGAAGCCCAAGAACTTGAACTCCGAAAGATTAGAAAAATGCAGTCTGAGTTCGAATCAGAAGATGTGGAGTCCGAATCAGAAGAGAAGTCTGGGTCCGAGTCCGGAGAGATTGGTAAAACAGGAAGTGAAATTGACAAACAAGAAAAGGTTTTTGAAAAGGTTGATCAAATTCCTGAAACACCATGCGAAAACTGTTTAAAAACCTGCATGGATTGTCTTGAAAAAGACAAACAGTTTCAAGAATTGAAGAAATATACTGACAACGTAAAATTTGATCTTAATGATGTGAAAGAAGCTTATGACACTTTATCACGTTCAATCAAAATGATTCAAAAGGAAAGTATAGAAAATGATAAAGCTACAAAGCTGTTCAAAGAAACTGTCATGGAAAAGCAGATAGAGATTAACATTCATCTGCACACAATCGCATCTTTGAAAAAGGAACATGAATTGATGCGTATTGAAAAAGAAAGAGTTGATAAGAAATTGATCAGTTATATTGCTTCATCTTATGTGATTGATCAAATTGTTCCTCAACTACCTGATGCTAAATCTGCTTTCAACAACGTTCCACCCCCAATGTGGAATCATTACACTCAGAAGTATCCAGATGGGGTGGAAGAAGCGTTGAACCTCAAATTTAGGACAGAGGAAAATGAATTACCGGAGAGCATAGATGTTACATTTTCTCCGTCCGACACCGACAACGAGTCACAACTTGTGAAAACAGTTGTAGACCAAGTGTTGGATGAAGAAGTGATAACTCTGATTTCAAAACGGTTAAAAAGGTTAACAATAATGAATTTCTGACATCTAAATATTTGAATGACGAGTCATTCAAAGTGGCATATACTTTGAATGATTCTGACAAATTATTTTCTGATGACGAATTTCCAATAAGAAGTGTCAAAACTAAAATGATCAACAAGGTTTTCAAATTAACAGAAATTAATATTTCTGAAATAAAAGATGTAAATCTTACTGAAAAACCTAAAAAATACATTTCAAGAGTTCAACAAAGATTGAACAAGAAAAAAGGTTACAGTTCTGGTTCTGGTTTTCAAAAGAAACCAAACCATAACAGTAATTTCAAAAAGAAGGGTTTATGTTGGTCCATCCATCTGTCGTCTACGTCTTGTATCGAGTCTTGTGTAGAATAGGCTAGAACAGGGCACGGAATCCAAGAATAGGTAATTGAAGGTGATTCCGCTCCAAATGACATCTTGTCATTTGGAGCGAAACCCCATAACATCCAGATTCAGCCCGAAGTGTCATTAGTCTGATTTCGCCCGAAATGTAAAAGCCTGATTCCGTTGCTGTTGATCTTGTATGTTCGAGCGGAATTAGAACACTTATAAATAGGGTGTCATTAGGAGCGAAATCACATAGTTGTTAGGGTGATTGTTTTCCGGTGAGCCACAAAGTGCTGCCGAAGTGTTGAGTTAATTGTAAACGTCATCCAGATCAATAGAATCAACAGTTGAAAGTAAATACTCGGTGAATTGAACCTGATTTGTCTGTTTCCGCCGTTCAAATCAGGAATAGTTCTTCTAATAGACTCAATTGGGTCCGAATTCGATCCTACATGTGGTGTCAGAGCTAAGGAGGAAGAGCTCTTGCCAATTCATCCGAAAATTATGTTTTTCTACACCTTCTACACTGTCCTTTGCGAATTGACTGGGAAAATTTGATCGAATTGTTCTGATTTTTGCACAGTATGCTCGGAATTAGTATCTAACAAAGCCTTGATAATATCAGCAGTTAATTCGAACTAAAACTGAGTAATTTGCTAATTTCGCTTGAAAACTTTCGAAGTAAAACATGACGTTATCGTGATTCCGCTCCAGGATACATCGTGATTCCGCTCCAGGATTCATCGTGATTCCGCTCCAGGATACATTCTGATTCCGCACCAGGATACTTCATGATTCCGCTCTAGGATACTTCGTGATTCCGCTCCAAAATTATTACATGATTCCGCTCCTGTTGACATTCTGATTACGCTCCTGATTGCATTGTGGTTCCGCTCCAAACAGTGATCCCACTTAAATTGTTGATTTCACTTGAACCAAGGCTGTTTTGTGAAATTTTTTGAAATCTGAAAAATGGATGAAGATTTTTACAATGCATTCGCAACACCAGTTACCCCGATCACTATTGCACAGAACACAATGCTAGAAAACGAAACGGGAACAATGCAAAAACCGCCCAAGCTCATGAACATTGAGGAATATAAGGGTTGGGAAGATCGTTTTGAAAACTGGGTACAAGCTAATTACCTAGACGCTTGGGAGTGTGTTGAGATGAAGTATGTAAGACCGTTAAATGACGATGAAGAGGAAGTTGCGATCAAGGATATGAATGTAGATGACAAAAAGAAATACAAAAATGAGAAGATGATGTTAAGTCTGCTACAACAAGCTGTGAAAGAGGATATTATGGTCTTATGGCAGCATAACGGAAGTTCTTATTCTATCTGGAAATCTCTTAGATCAAAGTTTGTTGGTAGTCAGGAAATGATAAAAAACAAGAAATCACTCTTGAAGAAGGAATTTGATTTGTTTCGTGGATTGAAGAATGAGAGTACAAAGCAGATTATAGAAAGATACTATAATTTGTTAGTAAACATGAGGAGAGTCAGTATCAACAAAGACAATGAAGAACTGATAGAGAAGCTTGCAGATGCATTACCTCATGAGACTTGGGGCACATACTTGATGATGCTCAGGAACAAGAAAGGATTTAGCACGTTAACCTTGAGCAAATTCATTGAGAAGTTGGAAGCTCAAGAGATGGAGCAAAGAAAGATTGTTCGAATGAAAGATTTTGACGGTGAACAGGATATCGGGTTATACTACAAACTAGGGTTGAATGAGAAATCCACAAATTTATCTCCAAAAGTGGAAACTGCTTACAATGCCAAGAATTCATCTGGAAATTCATCAACAGGATCAAACGGCAAAACAAGTTTTTCATCATTTCCATCTTTCGATCCAAACATTTCAGCAACAAAGAATGGGAGAAAACTTCAATGCAATATTGTATTAAATCTTGAGAATGATCAAGATTATTCAGATGAAGTTGCTAAAAATCAAATGTCTTTGTTGGGAATGGTTTTAGAATCTTACAGTAGTTTTGTTGCAGGTCGTATCGGGAATCCTATGCTTACAAAGGAGGATTACGACCAGATAGATGCTGAAGAGATGGAGCTGATGGACATAAAATGGTGTTTGGCCAGCGTGTTAAGGAGAGCTGAGAAATTCAAGCAGATCACGGGGAGAGATGATCTTCATGAGGCTAATGTTTCTACTTTGGGTTTTGACAAATCTAAAGTCACTTGCTTTCGTTGCATGGAAAAAGGACACTTCAAGAGGGAGTGCACCAACCGCGAAGCAAATGGAGCTCAGAATCCTTTCAACAACAACAATGATTACTACCGAAAAGCCATCTACCATCAAGTTGCTCAACAACCATCTCAACAACATCAACATCAAACTCAAACTGCACATGGAAGAAATGTGATTGAAGATTCTGGAAAGAGAGCTTGTGTGGTTAATCAAAATGAAAAGAAACCATTCAACTGGGATAATTACATATCAGCTGATGGAAAAGCTTGTGTAATCGATCAAGATGATGAAAAATTACCCGAGGGGTTTAGCTGGGAAAATTTTACTTGGGATGATTATATTCCTGACAATGCTTCAGTTCACAAAGCTTTTGTTGCCAGAATAGAAGAAGAGAGTGATGATGATAGTACTGAGTACTATGCTAAACAAATGAGAGATCATTTGAAGATGTTGGCAGAAAGTGACAGCGAGGATGAAAAAGTTAAGCAGAAAAAGAAAAAGGTAAAGACACCGGTCAGCAGTGATGATGAAGATGTACCGGTAGTGAGAAGAAAAGTAAAAGAATTTCCAAAGTTCATAGTTGATGAAAAAGTTGATGCTAGAGAAATGAAAGTGAACTGTGAAACTTGTGAAATTCTGAAAAAGAAAAACAGTGAAATGCTTAACAACATGAACAGATTGAAAGAATCGTATGACGTGTTGAACAAAGCAATGAACATATATAATGACACAAGGGAAGAGCAGGAAACATCGATGAAGACACTTCAAGGAGCGTTCATGGTCAAGCAAAAAGTTGTGAACAATTATATCGAGAAGTGTGCTGCTCTTGAGCAGAAACTGGAACTTCAGACGATTGAAACTGAAAGAGTTAATCGTTTGTTGAAAAGTTACTCATGTTCGTCTTATGTCATTGACAGGATTTATCCGACAGCTGAAAGCTTGAAGGCATTTGAGGACAATGATGTAACAGAAGAAAAGAAAGTTTCAGAAGAAAAGATTGAAGAAAAGACTCCAGTGAAAAAGACTAAAAAGAAGAAAGACACTGAAAAGACGACATCTGGTAAGAAACAAGGTGTCAGTTACAACAAGTGTCCACCCCCGCTGGAAAATGGATATTTGGCTAGAAATCCAAATGATGAAAGAGTCAAAAAGGCAACAAATTTACAGTGGGAGTCGGAGTCGTCAGTAAACTTGCCAGATAGTATTGATGTCGTGTTTATATCGTCTGACACTGATCAACAATCTCAATTGATGAAGAAAGTCGTGGATCATGTGTTAGATAATGATGAGACAGAAGAGTCAAAGTCGGAGTCTAGTTCAGAGTCAAAGTCTGAGTCAAGTACTCCGGGTCAAAAAGAAAAACAGGGCAAAATAGTTTATGACAAAGAATTTTTATTATCAAAATCTAATTTGGATGATGAACCGTTTAAAGTTGTTTACACTTTGAATGATTCTGACAAATTATATTCTGATGAGGAATTTCCAATAAGAGGTGTCAAAACTGAACTGATAAAAAAGGTTTTCAAACTTACAGAAATTAATATTTCTGAAATAAAAGATTTACATCTTAATGAAAAACCTAAAAAATACACCTCAAGAGTTCAACAGAGATTAAACAAGAAAAAAGGTTACAGTTCTGGTTCAGGTTTTCAAAAGAAATCTAACCATAACGGTAATTTCAAAAAGAAAGGTTTAGGTTTTACTCCAACAGAAAAACAAGAAAATGAAAAATATATTCGTGATTTTAAATCCAAGATGATATTTGTTTCAGAAACATCATCTGAAGAAGAAGAAAAAAAGCATTCTGGAGGCAGTCAAACAATGAGTTCCTTGCAAAGAAGCAAGATGAAATGAAGAAGATGGCTGAGCAGAAGAAAGATATGAGAACCTGTTTCCAATGCAACACTGTTGGACATATTGCCAGAGATTGTTCTAAGGCAATAGCACCAAAACAGGGAGTATCTCGTAAACTGAAGAACAAAGTTATTGAGTTTGAACCACCACTTGATAGAACCAAATTGTTCAAAAATTCAATTTTTGAAACTGGTGAATGTTCAAACAAATTTTAGAAGAAAAGAGATAAATCTGATAATTAAAAATGGGTTGTTAAGAAGTCGGTTGAAAGCTCTAGCGATGATTCTGATAGGTCAAAATCAGAGGAGCTATCTTCTGGCGATGAAACTGATTCCATAAAGTCAGTTGAGCCACATGTTGTTTCAAAATGTGAAGCTATGTTGAAAGCTGAGAAGTCAGTGCCGACTGTGGATGATGAGAATTTTCCATCACTTCGGGCTGAAAATTATAAGAAGAAAATTGGTAAAGTTGAAATTTCTAACCAATTTTAGTCTGATAAACAGGTTTTTGATGTGGAAAAGACCTTTAACCCCAAGGTAAAACATATCTTTGGTAAGATGATTGATCGAAAAGTCAAAGGGGTTAAAGAGTTTTATGAGAAGAAGAGAGGAGGTAAGAAACCGAGTGTTGATGACTCGGTGACACCCAAGGCTGGTCAGGCTTGGGTGGATATTTTCTTTGAATAGAAAAACCTAACTTGCCGAAGATAAGTTGGTAATCGAGGATCATGAATCGGCATCTTTCTTGAGAAATTTATTCGGTAATATCATCGTTCAAACGGTAAAAAAGGTTTGTTTGTGTTTTACTTACAAGTGGTAAGAATATTTGATTGTGCATTATTGCATATGGTAAATCAAGGACATTAATTTGTACTTGCATTTTCCTACAAGTGGTCGAAAGACAAGAAGATGAACCACATCCTCGAACTTACTAATGGTATCCCTACAAGTGATAAAATCAACTAAACTTATTTTCCGGAAAAACCATTTTGATTAAAACAAACTTAAGTGTTTTGAAATCTAAATGGGAAAATAGTTTGTTGATAGGGGGAGTTCTGATTGTTTATGCCAAGTGAATGGCAAATTGAAGCAATTTGATATCGGTTGTCAAGTTTATTGTACAGTTTGTATTCAATTTTCTTTAATGTGTTTGCATTTTAGGGGGAGTAGAATTTCAGAAAATCCAAAAACATTAGAAAATTTGAAAAATACAAAAACATGATAAAATCAAAAACGAGTTTTGTTGTATAAAAGAGGAAATGATAGTACATCAGTGGACTATCACAACATGCTAAAGAATTGGAAAGTTTAAAAGTGATAAACAATCTTGTTGTGGATGTGTCAGTAGGTTTTTACACATTTAGTAGATTCTGACGAGATATAAACCTAAAATTCAAACTTGCTTAATTCGTGGGTAACAACTTCTTGGATATATGGGTAACCCCCGAAATCTTGTTTGAAAGGTCCCTCTTTCTGAGATACTAGGTCTTTATACTCAGTGATATCTGGGATATTATCCCGGGACTTCTGCTGAATGGAAATTCTGACCTAGTCCCCGTATAATACTTTTCGCAAATGCTTGAAAAAGCGCAGCCCTCAGCAAATTGACGAAACAATAAAATTGATAGTCATTGCTGTTGTAAAAAGATCCTCTAAAGGGGACCCACCAAAAGTCGAAGCCGTCATCTCTCTGCGTATACGGAAGTATCGACCTGAGCTCTCACGGCCCTCGCAATTAACCCCTTACAGATATCATCTAGGTATACTCACCTGTAAGACTGAATATTGGGATCTGGATACGAGAGTATATTCAAGTAGTAGGACACGCGAATAAGTTTAAGTGCTTAAAACATTAATTTCGTATCTCGGATCAGTTGAAAATTGTGTGAAAATTTAAAAATGGACCAGTATACTGACAATCTAGGTAAATTGTTTAGAACTTAAAATGAAATGAAGCTTAACGGTGTTGGTGATTTGTCTCAGAATCTGATATGATCCTCTTACACAATCTCACAAAAATATTGTATGTAAATATTTCTTTACTGCATTCTTTATATTCAAAAATCTCAAAAAGATTTTAAGTGTGTTTTAGCATAAATTTTTGAAAAAGTCAAAAAGATTTTCGACAACTGGTGTTGAAAAGCGGATTTTCAAAATTCCAAGTTCTAAACATGACGACAATTGGTTTGGGAGAGAATGTTTAAGAGTTTAAATTTTACAAGTGGTCATCAGATATTGTTAAAAAAAGGAATATTCTTGCAAGTGGTTCATCAGAGACTAGATGTTAGACCATTTTATGATGTTTCTAGTGGTGTCAGAGTGAATTAAAGATTTATTTCATAAAATTTATGTTTGAGGTAGAGTTTATGCAGATAACCTGAGCTGGAGGAGAGCCAGGTCATGATCTTGGAAAGGATGCTGAACCTGTGAAAGCCAGACTGTGATCCCAGTTGATTGAGAGGGGGAGTCTGAGTTGCAAAGAGTCAGGTTCTGATCCTGAGATTGATTCTACTGATGAAGACTGAAGAGATCAACATCCGAGGGAAGAAGTTTGTTGGTGATGAAAGAGAAAGAGGAGATAGAGATTGAGGATACTTACAGCGTCAAATACTTCAAAGAGAAGCCCAGAGACTGATAAAGACTGAAGATGCGAAGACTCGACACTGAAGACTCCGTCAACATCCGGGGGGAGTTTGTTGGTGCATCCGTCTGTCGTCTACGTCTTGTATCGAGTCTTGTGTAGAATAGGCTAGAACAGGGCACGGAATCCAAGAATATGTATTTGAAGGTGATTCCGCTCCAAATGACATCTTGTCATTTGGAGCGAAACCCCATAACATCGTGATTCCGCCCGAAGTGTCATTAGTCTGATTTCGCCCGAAATGTAAAAGACTGATTCCGCTCCTGTTGATCTTGTATGTTCGAGCGGAATTAGAACACCTATAAATAGGGTGTCATTAGGAGCGAAATCACATAGTTGTTAGGGTGATTGTCTTCCGGTGAGCCACGAAGTGCTGCCGAAGTGTTGAGTTGATTGTAAACGTCATCCAGATCAATAGAATCAACAGTTGAAAGTAAATACTCTGTGAATTGAACCTGATTTGTCTGTTTCCGCCGTTCAAATCAGGAATAGTTCTTCTGATAGACTCAATTGGGTCCGAATTCGATCCTACATGTGGTATCAGAGCTAAGGTTGAAGAGCTCTTGCCAATTCATCCGAAAATTCTGTTTTTCTACACCTTCTACACTGTCCTTTGCGAATTGACTGGGAAAATTTGATCGAATTGTTCTGATATTTGCATAGTATGCTCGGAATTAGTATCTAACAAAGCCTTGATAATATCAGCAGTTAGTTCGAACTAAAACTGAGTAATTTTGTAGTTTCGCTTGAAAACTTTCGAAGTAAAACATGACGTTATCGTGATTCCGCTCCAGGATACATCGTGATTCCGCTCCATGATTCATCGTGATTCCGCTCCAGGATACATTCTGATTCCGCTCCAGGATACTTCATGATTCCGATCTAGGATACTTCGTGATTCCGCTCCAAAATTATTACATGATTCCGCTCCTGTTGACATTCTGATTCCGCTCCTGATTACATTGTGGTTCCGCTCCAAACAGTGATCCCACTTAAATTGTTGATTTCGCTTGAACCAAGGTTGTTTTGTGAAATTTTTTGAAATCTGAAAAATGGATGAAGATTTTTACAATGCATTCGCAACACCAGTTACCCTGATCACTATTGCACAGAACACAATGCTAGAAAACGAAACGGAAACAATGCAAAAACCGCCCAAGCTCATGAACATTGAGGAATATAAGGGTTGGGAAGGTCGTTTCGAAAACTGGGTACAAGCTAATTACCTAGACGCTTGGGAGTGTGTTGAGACGAAGTATGTAAGACCGTTAAATGATGATGAAGAGGAAGTTGCGATCAAGGATATGAATGTAGATGACAAAAAGTTATACAAAAATGAGAAGATGATGTTAAGTCTGCTACAACAAGCTGTGAAAGAGGATATTATGGTCTTGTTGTAGCATAACGGAAGTTCTTATTCTATCTGGAAAGCTCTTAGATCAAAGTTTGTTGGTAGTCAGGAAATGATAAAAAACAAGAAATCACTCTTGAAGAAGGAATTTGATTTGTTTCGTGGATTGAAGAAAGAGAGTACAAAGCAGATTATAGAAAGATACTGTAATTTGTTAGTAAACATGAGGAGAGTCAGTATCAACAAAGACAATGAAGAACTGATAGAGAAGCTTGCAGATGCATTACCTCATGAGACTTGGGGCACATACTTGATGATGCTCAGGAACAAGAAAGGATTTAGCACGTTAACCTTGAGCAAATTCATTGAGAAGTTGGAAGCTCAAGAGATGGAGCAAAGAAAGATTGTTCGAATGAAAGATTATGACGGTGAACAGGATATCGGGTTATACTACAAACCAGGGGTGAATGAGAAATCCACAAATTTATCTCCAAAAGTGGAAACTGCTTACAATGCCAAGAATTCATCTGGAAATTCATCAACAGGATCAAACGGCAAAACAAGTTTCTCATCATTTCCATCTTTCGATCCAAACATTTCAGCAACAAAGAATGGGAGAAAACTTCAATGCAATATTGTATTAAATCTTGAGAATGATCAAGATTATTCAGATGAAGTTGCTAAAAATCAAATATCTTTGTTGGGAATGGTTTTAGAATCTTACAGTAGTTTTGTTGCAGGTCGTATCGAGAATCCTATGCTTACAAAGGAGGATTACGACCAGATAGATGCTGAAGAGATGGAGCTGATAGACATAAAATGGTGTTTGGCCAGCGTGTTAAGGAGAGCTGAGAAATTCAAGCAGATCACGGGGAGAGATGATCTTCGTGAGGCTAATGTTTCTACTTTGGGTTTTGACAAATCTAAAGTCACTTGCTTTCGTTGCAGGGAAAAAGGACACTTCAAGAGGGAGTGCACCAACCGCGAAGCAAATGGAGCTCAGAATCCTTTCAACAACAACAATGATTACTACCGAAAAGCCATCTACCATCAAGTTGCTCAACAACCATCTCAACAACATCAACATCAAACTCAAACTGCACATGGAAGAAATGTGATTGAAGATTCTGGAAAGAGAGCTTGTGTGGTTAATCAAAATGAAAAGAAACCATTCAACTGGGATAATTACATATCAGCTGATGGAAAAGCTTGTGTAATCGATCAAGATGATGAAAAATTACCCGAGGGGTTTAGCTGGGAAAATTTTACTTGGGATGATTATATTCCAGACAATGCTTCAGTTCACAAAGCTTTTGTTGCCAGAATAGAAGAAGAGAGTGATGATGATAGTACTGAGTACTATGCTAAACAAATGAGAGATCATATGAAGATGTTGGCAGAAAGTGACAGCGAGGATGAAAAAGTTAAGCAGAAAAAGAAAAAGGTAAAGACACCGGTCAGCAGTGATGATGAAGATGTACCGGTAGTGAGAAGAAAAGTAAAAGAATTTCCAAAGTTCTAGTTGATGAAAAAGTTGATGCTAGAGAAATGAAAGTGAACTGTGAAACTTATGAAATTTTGAAAAAGAAAAACAGTGAAATGCTTAACAACATGAACAGATTGAAAGAATCGTATGACGTGTTGAACAAAGCAATGAACATGTATAATGACACAAGTGAAGAGCAGGCAACAGCGATGAAGACACTTCAAGGAGCGTTCATGGTCAAGCAAAAAGTTGTGAACAATTATATCGAGAAGTGTGCTGCTCTTGAGCAGAAACTGGAACTTCAGAGGATTGAAACTGAAAGAGTTAATCGTTTGTTGAAAAGTTACTCATGTTCGTCTTATTTCATTGACAGGATTTATCCGACAGCTGAAAGCTTGAAGGCATTTGAGGACAATGATGTAACCGAAGAAAAGAAAGTTTCAGAAGAAAAGATTGAAGAAAAGACTCCAGTGAAAAAGACTAAAAAGAAGAAAGACACTGAAAAGACGACATCTGGTAAGAAACAAGGTGTCAGTTACAACAAGTGTCCACCCCCGCTGGAAAATGGATATTTGGCTAGAAATCCAAATGATGAAAGAGTCAAAAAGGCAACAAATTTACAGTGGGAGTCGGAGTCGTCAGTAAACTTGCCAGATAGTATTGATGTCGTGTTTACATCGTCTGACACTGATCAACAATCTCAATTGATGAAGAAAGTCGTGGATCATGTGTTAGATAATGATGAGACAGAAGAGTCAAAGTCGGTGTCTAGTTCAGAGTCAAAGTCTGAGTCAAGTACTCCGGGTCAAAAAGAAAAACAGGGCAAAATAGTTTATGACAAAGAATTTTTATTATCAAAATCTAATTTGGATGATGAACCGTTTAAAGTTGTTTACACTTTGAATGATTCTGACAAATTATATTCTGATGAGGAATTTTCAATAAGAGGTGTCAAAACTGAACTGATTAAAAAGGTTTTCAAACTTACAGAAATTAATATTTCTGAAATAAAAGATTTACATCTTAATGAAAAACCTAAAAAATACACCTCAAGAGTTCAACAGAGATTAAACAAGAAAAAAGGTTACAGTTCTGGTTCAGGTTTTCAAAAGAAATCTAACCATAACGGTAATTTCAAAAAGAAAGGTTTAGGTTTTACTCCAACAGAAAAACAAGAAAATGAAAAATATATTCGTGATTTTAAATCCAAGATGATATTTGTTTCAGAAACATCATCTGAAGAAGAAGAAAAAAAGCATTCTGGAGGCAGTCAAACAATGAGTTCCTTGCAAAGAAGCAAGATGAAATGAAGAAGATGGCTGAGCAGAAGAAAGATACGAGAACCTGTTTCCAATGCAACACTGTTGGACATATTGCCAGAGATTGTTCTAAGGCAATAGCACCAAAACAGGGAGTATCTCGTAAACTGAAGAACAAAGTTATTGAGTTTGAACCACCACTTGATAGAACCAAATTGTTCAAAAATTCAATTTTTGAAACTGGTGAATGTTCAAACAAATTTTAGAAGAAAAGAGATAAATCTGATAATAAAAAATGGGTTGTTAAGAAGTCGGTTGAAAGCTCTAGCGATGATTCTGATAGGTCAAAATCAGAGGAGCTATCTTCTGGCGATGAAACTGATTCCATAAAGTCAGTTGAGCCACATGTTGTTTCAAAATGTGAAGCTATGTTGAAAGCTGAGAAGTCAGTGCCGACTGTGGGTGATGAGAATTTTCCATCACTTCGGGCTGAAAATTATAAGAAGAAAATTGGTAAAGTTGAAATTTCTAACCAATTTTAGTCTGACAAACAGGTTTTTGATGTGGAAAAGACCTTTAACCCCAAGGTAAAACATATCTTTGGTAAGATGATTGATCGAAAAGTCAAAGGGGTTAAAGAGTTTTATGAGAAGAAGAGAGGAGGTAAGAAACCGAGTGTTGATGACTCGGTGACACCCAAGGCTGGTTAGGCTTGGGTGGATATTTTCTTTGAATAGAAAAACCTAACTTGCCGGAGATCCCAAGCTGGTAATCGTGGATCATGAATCGGCATCTTTCTTGAGAAATTTATTCGGTAATATTATCGTTCAAACGGTAAAAAAGGTTTGTTTGTGTTTTACTTACAAGTGGTAAGAATATTTGATTGTGCATTATTGCATATGGTAAATCAAGGACACTAATTTGTACTTGCATTTTCCTACAAGTGGTTGAAAGACAAGAAGATGAACCACATCCCCGAACTTACTAATGGTATCCCTACAAGTGATAAAATCAACTAAACTTATTTTCCGGAAAAACCATTTTGATTAAAACAAACTTAAGTGTTTTGAAATCTAAATGGGAAAATAGTTTGTTGATAGGGGGAGTTCTGATTGTTTATGCGAAGTGAATGGCGAATTGAAGCAATTTGATATCGGTTGTCAAGTTTATTTTCATTTTATTTGTACAAGTGGTTGATTAAAACAACAGTGTTATTTTATTTGTATAGTTTATTTTCAAATTTTTCTTGAAAATCAAAAATTGAAACATATTTTTGATTTTAGGGGGAGTAAAAAATTTGGAAATTTTGAAAAATCCAAAAACATGATACAATCTAAAAAGCCAAAAACATTGAAAAATTCAAAACGAGTTTTGTTGTGAAAAAGAGGAAATGATAGTACATCAGTGGACTATCACAGCATGCTAAAGATTTGGAAAGTCAAAAGTGATAAACGGTCTCATTGATGATATGCCAGTAGGTTTTTACTCATTCAGTAGATTGTTTTCGAGATATAAACCTAAATATCGAATAGCTTACTTATCTCGTGGGGAACATCTCTCGGATATATGGGTAACCCCCGAAATCTTGTTTGAAAGACTTTTTATTTCTGACATACTAGGTCTTTGTGCGTGATGATGTCTGGGGTATTATACCTGGACTTCTGATTTTGCGGAAGCAATAGCCTAGTCCTCGTATAATGCTCTGCACAGCTTTAATCATAAAGCCTACCCTCAGCATAAAAAATGATGAAACATTGAAAAATGCTAATCATGTGCTGTTAAAGAAAAGATCCCCAAACGGGACACATCGAAAGACGAGCCATCATCTCTCTGATTGAACGGAAGTTCTAGCCTGAGCTCTCATGGCCTCGCATTTACCCGTTTACAGATATCATTAGTATACATTCACCTATAAGACTGAATATAGAAGTCTGGATACTGGAGTATATTCTGAGGTGGGACACGTGAATAAGTTAAGTGCTTAAAACACTAAATTCGTATCTCAAAACAGTTGAACTTAGTGTGAAAATTTAAGTGGATCAATATACTGACAATCTAAGTGAATCGTTTAGAACTTAAAGTCTAAAAAGGTCAACGGTGTTAGTGATTTGTCTCAAAAACTGATATGATCCTCTTACACAAACTCACAAAATATTGTCTATAAATATTTTTTACTGCTTTTCATAAAAACAAAATCCAAAAAGATTGTGTTTTAGCATAAAATTTTGAAAAATAAAAAAGATTTCATTTCATCTTATTTTCGACAACTGATGTTGGAAAGCTGATTTTCAAAGTTTCGAGTGCTGAACATGATGAACAACAGGGTTGGGAAAGTGTGTTTGAAATGAGAATAAATTTTGAAATGTTTAAATAAAAACAAATCTGAATGTTCCAATTACAAGTGGTAAGCCAAAATTAAAATTGTCATAATATGAAATTTATGTTTTGGGTAGAGTTTGTGCAGATGGTGAATTCCAGACGGCGATCCTAGCTTATCGAAGGGGGGAGTCTGAGAACGTAAGAGCCAAATTCAGATCTTGGAACAAAGCTCGAGATAGAAGCTGCTGATTCTGAAGAATGTATGGAATCAACATCCAAGGGGAGTTTGAAGATTGAAGCTTGAAGATTGTAAGATCAACATTCAAGGGGGAGTATAGATGCTGATAAAAAGAAGAGAGAAGATTGAGGATGCTTACAATGTCAGATACTTTGGAGAGAGCAAGAAGACTGATCAAGACTGAAGATTCGTCATTCTGAAGACTCGACACCGAAGACTTCGTCAACATCCAAGGGGGAGTCTGTTGGTGCATATGTCTGTTAACTTCGTCTTGTATCAAGTCTTTTAATAGAGTTGGTAGATCGAGTCACGTAGTTCGAGTTAAACCGGAAACAAAGCTGAAATGGCCATTCCCCATGAAATGGACATGTCAGTTTCATGGGGAATGGAAATCCTATAAATAGGTGACTTGAGATTTCATTTGTAACTTTTGCAATTCCAGTAGCGAAGCTCTGCTGAAGTGTCGGATCGATCTGTAACTTTGTCAAATCAATACAAACGACAATTAAACTACTTCTACATGCAAATCAAGCTGATTCAACATCAAAACGTTTGTTTCTGCCTCTCGTTTTGATCAAGAACTCTTCTGATCGACTCATTTGATCGATTCAATGATCCTACAATTTCTAAGCTATGTAAAGGATATTTAGGGTATTTTTAACTTATGATCATATTCCGGAATGTTCGTTACAGTATGAATCGGCATACTTTCGCAGTTTTGTCGAATTTAGTCCCTGTAAGCGAATAAACTTGATTTTGCCATACCAAAGCCTTCAAAACTTATTTCTAAGTTATGTAAAGGTTATTTAAGGTATGTTAAGCATAAATTGATGTTCCAGAGTGTTTTTCGCATTAAACTGATTACGTTTATGCACCAGTTTGCGTATAACTCTCCAGAAAGTGATATAGAGTTTGAAATTGAACAAAAACCAAAACATGAAAAATGTCAAACATAAATAAACAAACATTGGGGTCAAATAACATTGTTTTATTGATAACTGAACTGTTTACAATGATTACAAGCACAAGTGTCACAGTCTCCCCTACTTGTGGAAATTTCGTCCCGAAATTTGTTTAGAGGAAACTCGTGAGAATAGATGTGGATATTTCGCCTTCATTTGATCTTCACATTCCCAAGTAAACTCTAGTCCACGTTTAGATTCCCAGCGAACTTTGACCAATGGAATACGCTTGCGTTTGAGCCACTTGACTTCACGATCCATGATTTCCACAGGTTTCTCGACAAAGTGCATCGTGTTATCAACAAGAATTTCGTCAAGTGGTATGTGGAGGTTCTCATCAACCAAACACTTCTTAAGATTGGATACGTGAAAGGTTGGATGAATATTTCCAAGTTCAGGAGGTAACTCAAGTCTGTAGGCTACCTTACCGATTCTTTCGACGATCTTGAATGGTCCAACATATCTAGGTGCAAGTTTTCCGGTCTTTCCAAATTTGATCACACCTTTCCAAGGTGAGACCTTAAGTAATACACGATCACCGACTTGAAATTCCAAGGGCTTGCGGCGTCGGTCCGCGTAACTCTTTTGACGGCTTCGAGCTGTCTGAAGGTTATCATGAACTTTCTTAACCTTATCTGTTGTCTCTAGAATGAGGTCAGGCCCAGTAAGCTGAGCCTCACCGATCTCATTCCAACAGACTGGTGAACGACATTTTCGACCCTAGAGAGCCTCGAAAGGAGCCATGTTGATGCTGGAGTGGTAACTGTTATTGTAGGAGAATTCAATCAATGGAAGATACGAATCCCAACTACCACCAAAATTGATCACACAAGCTCTAAGCATATCCTCCAAAGTCTGGATTGTTCTTTCAGTTTGGCCATCTAATTGTGGATGATAAGCTGTCCTCAAATTAAGTTGGGTCCCCATAGCAAATTGCATGGTTCTCCAAAAGCGAGACGAGAATCGAGCATCTCTTTCGGAAATAATGTTCAAAGGAAGACCATGTCTAGATACAATTTCATCCGCATAGATTTTAGCAAGCTTGTCAGCAGACAGATCCTCACGGATCGGCAAGAAATGCGCTGACTTTGTAAGACGGTAAACAGCTACCTAGATGGCATCATGACCTTTCTTTGTGCGAGGAAGTTTGGTAATAAGATCCATAGCGATGTTTTCCCATTTCCAAACTGGAATCTCTGGTTGCTCCAATAAACCAGAAGGATGTTGATGCTCCGCCTTAACCTTAAGACAAGTAAGGCATTTTGATACGTATAAGGCAATGTCTTTCTTCATACCAGGCCACCAATACTGAGTACGAAGATCCTTATACATCTTATCTGCACCAGGATGAATAGAATAACGAGACTTATGGGCTTCATCCATAAGCAAGGTGCGAAGATCATCTTGGATTGGGACCCACAAACGGTCCATGAAATAATATGATCCATTGTCCTTTAGTACCAAATCAGGCTTAATGTGACAGGGTAATTCCTTACCCATCAAACCTTGTGAAACACAAGTATGTTGAGCCTGAGAAATGCGGGCTTGGATATTTGATCGAGCTTGAATATCAGATTGAACACGAACACAATGAAGCTTGACACGTTCCTTACGACTTGAAGCGTCAGACACGACATTCGCCTTACCAGGACGGTAGCGAATTTCGCTGTCATAGTCGTTTAGAAGTTCAACCCAATGTCGTTGCCTCATGTTGAGTTCTTTCTGATTAAAGATATGCTGAAGACTCTTGTGGTCAGTGAAAACCACACATTCTGTACCATACAAATAGTGTCTCCAGATTTTGAGAGCGAATACAATTGCACCTAACTCAAGATCATGAGTGGTGTAGTTTTTCTCATGCACCTTCAACTGCCTTGATGCGTAGGCTATGACTTTGTTCCTTTGCATGAGAACACAGCCAAGACCCAAATTGGAGGCGTCAAAATACACGACAAAATCATCATTACCCTCAGGCAAAGATAGAATAGGCGCATCACAAAGTTTCTATTTCAAGGTCTGAAACGCTTCTTCTTGCTTGATTCCCCATTCAAAAGGTTTGTTCTTCTGAGTTAGAGTAGTTAGAGGAACTTCAATCTTCGAGAAGTTTTCAATGAAGTGGCGGTAATAACCCGCCAGACCAAGAAAGGAACGAACCTCAGTAGGAGTAGTAGGTGTATCCCAATCCTTAATCGCGCTGATCTTGGAGGGATCTACATGAATACCTTGTTCGTTGATAATATGTCCCAAAAATTGAACTTCCTTAAGCCAAAATTCGCACTTGGAGAATTTGGCGAAAAGTTGCTCTTTCTTTAGGAGATCCAGAGTAAGACGAAGATGTTGCTCGTGACCAGCTTGCGTCTTAGAATAAATCAAGATGTCATCAATGAAAACGATGATGAACTTGTCCAAATAAGGCTTGCAGACCCTATTCATCAAGTCCATGAAAACAGCAGGAGCATTAGTCAATCCGAATGGCATAACTGTGAACTCATAATGCCCATAATGAGTGCGGAAAGCAGTCTTGGGAATATCTTCTTCATGCACACGAAGTTAATGATACCCAAAACGAAGGTCAATCTTCAAAAAACAAGTAGCACCCTGTAACTGATCAAAGAGATCATCAATGCGAGGTAGGGGATATCCATTCTTGATGGTAAGCTTGTTAAGCTCACGATAATCGATACACATCCTGAAAGATCCATCCTTCTTCTTGACAAAAAGAACGGGAGCACCCCAAGGTGAAAAGCTAGGACGAATAAAACCTTTGCCAGAAAGCTCCTGAAGTTGCTTAGACAACTCTTGCATCTCAGACGGTGCAAGACGATATGGAGATCTGGCAATAGGATTTGCACCAGGTACAAGATCAATACGGAACTCGACTTGGCGTGCTGGGGGTAAACCAGGTAACTCTTCAAGAAATAGTTCAGGATAATCCCGAACAACAGGGATATCCTGAATAGACTTACCTTTGCCTTTATCTGCTACGACATGTGCCAAGAAGGACACATAGTTCTTTCGCAAATACTTCCGAGCTTGAAAACAAGACATAAGCTTGAGACTACTAGCAGGTTTCTCACCACGAACCTGTAGGATCTCACCTGGCGAAAGCGGCACACGAACAATCTTTTCGAAACAAACTACCTCTGCGTGATGCTTGGCTAACCAATCCATACCCACTATAATGTCGAAACTCCCAAGTTGCATTGGCATGAGGTCAATGGGAAAAAGATGGGTGCTAAGGTTCAACTGGCAGTTACGAAGAATAGAATCAAGAACAACGGGTTCACCATTAGCAACTTCTGCAGTCAAAGGCTTTCCTAGTTTCGTTCTAGACACGCGAAGCAATGGCTCAAAAGACAATGACACAAAACTTTTATCGGCACCTGAATTAAAAAGAACAGAAGCAGACTGATTATTAACAAAGAACGTATCGTTCACCACCTTGTTGTCTGCTAGCGCCTCAACAACATTCATATTAAAAACTCGACCTCGAGCCGGAGCCTGATTCTGATTTGCATTAACCAGCCTTGGACACTGGTTTCGATAATGAGTCAGGTCTCCACAATTATAGCACGAACCAAGAGGAAAATGAGGTCGTGCAGCTTGTGCTTGCTGTTGAGCAAGCGGTTGGGCAGCCTGCTGAGCTGGGTTACGTGCTGCCTGATTCTGAGCAAAACGACAAACATCAGCAAGATGACCTGACTTTCCACAGTTGGTATAGAAACGGCACGGAAGTTGCAGTTGATGGTGACTATTGCATCTATTGCACAAAGGTGCATTCCCCGCATACCGCTTCTTAGCTTGTGGTTGTGCATGTTGGTTGGGGGCTGCCTGATTAACTTGGGCAATGATAGCAAAATTTTGGGAAGCCTTACGCTTCCTAGACCCCTTCGAGGAACCAGTCTCCTTATCCTTCTTGTTCTTACCCTTCTTGCTCGCACCCTTGTCAGTTGACTGTTTCTTACCCTTGTCGCCCTTCCTGTGTAGCTTACCCTTTTGAACTTGCGACTCAGTTAAGGTCGCAGCTAACTCAATTGCCTGACGAACTGTGGTAGGGTTACTACCAGTGACGATGTCTTGCACAGAGTCAGGTAAGCCATCTATATACCTCTCGATAGCTTTCTTGAGTGGGGTAACCATGGTAGGGCATAGTAAACTTAACTCCTCATACCTGTGAGTGTATGCCCGGTGCTCACCACTATCCTGCTTTAAATCATCAAACTCCCTTTCTAAAGCCATTAATTGATGACGAGGACAAAACTCCCTCATCATAAGAGCCCTAAGTTCAGCCCATGTCTGTCCTAACGCAACCTCAGCACCACGGTCTCTCATAACCCCGTTCCACCAAGTAAGAGCCCTCTTCTGAAATACACTTGAAGCAAACTCGACTTTCCGATTTTCAGGACACTGAACGTGACGAAACGTACTCTCAATGCTCTCGACCCACTGTAGGAGCCCAGTTGCACCTTCAGAACCACTAAACTTGAGTGGTTTAGCCGAATTGAAACTCTTAAAAAAGCATGGAGCATTCTGGTTATTGTTGGCTTGGTTCACTTGAGCAATAATGTTTAGGAGTACAGCAACCATATGCTGCGCCATGATATCTGCCATTTCGGCATTAGATAGCGGATTTTCGCGTCGAGGAGGCATTCTAAAAGAGGAAATATGAGAGGAAACGAGTGAGATGATTAGATGAAAAGAATGAGTTGAAACAAATATCGACAAAAGCAAAGTTGGTGGTCATTTGTTTGTTATCACAAAGCAAACAAATGACACACAGTGACTAATCAAAATAAATGGGTCAAAAATAATGTATTGCGAAGACAATCTCGCCTATAAGTGAACACTCACCCCAAGAGTTCCCAGGTAAGAGTGACTGGTCCGATTATGTGGATTTGTACGAACACTCTAGCCTTAGACAGAAAACCCAGGGTACAGGCATTCACTCTTCCAGTTTGCACGTTTTCACACAATTTAGAACCCAAAACATTGACGAGATTTTGAAAACTTGGAAGACACCAGACCAAAAGAATCATTCAAAAGCGAATGATTAAATTTTCAAAATCATTTTGAAAAACTGAAGGGTTCAAAACCTTATAATAAATCTTTTAAAAACAGATGATTGATTTTCAGAAATCGTTTCGGAAAAATTGGGTTCTTGTTTTGGTGATCACCTAAGGATAGGTGAAGTGCATGTTTTAAGATCTAAACACAAGACAACTTGTGTTGGGGGTACTAGAAAGGTTATAGTCTAGGTCAAAGCATTACTAATAACCTAATTCCCTATAACCATTGGCTCTGATACCAACTCTTCTGTCACACCCCGACCACGTAAAACATCAAATCGTGGCGGAAACGTCGGGGAGTGTTGTAACAGAATTATTGTTTCACAACCATGGCATTCAAAGTTATGTTTTATTTATCAAACATGAAAGTTACATTGTCTTAAACGAAAGAAAACAAGGGTACATAACAGAATTAAACTAGTTCTAGCTTCATTTTTAAGTCACTAAGGCACAGGTCCACCCTAGTGTGTCACGATCATCCTATGCAACAGCTCCTGAAAACACATGTGAAAATAGGTACGTCAGCATAAAAATGCATGTGAGATACATAGGTTTTATGAAAATAGGATTCATGACTTAGGTTTTAAAGAAATGTTTAATAAAAATTAGTCATGAATCTTGTTAAGTGTTTTCTTTTATAAATCATATGAAAATGTGATAAGAAATCAGATTTTATAAAAGAAAGGTGTATGATTATTAAAATAACCAAGTAGAATGAGTTGTATATAATAAACTGTTTTGTAAAACAAGGTCTTGTGAAAAATATATTATTTGTGTAAAATGTTATATGTTTAACTGAAATGATTTAAATAACGCTACGATATGTAATATCATACAAGCACTTATATATAGGAAGTACCAGCGGCATATCCACCATGCTTGTATTATATTACACACGCCTCGTTATTTAAATCATTTACCCAAACAAACCACCAATGTAAAATGTTTATGTTTAAACCAATTGTCAAAATGTTTATGTCATAATGTGAATCATGTAATGTATAACCAATGTCAAAATGTTCATGTGTCAAATGTAAATCATGTAACGTGTATCCAAAATATCATGTACGGCATGTGAAATATATCAAGTAAACCATAGGAAACAATGCACAAAAACAAGGTATTGAAGTAAAACTTAGTTTAAATCAAAGTTATGTTTTTGTGGTAATGCATGCTATACTGATACAAACATCTATGCGGTATTGTGAAAATGCATACATTCAAGCCTTGTGACTGTGGTGATAAACCCTTAAACAAATTAAAGGTTTATCTGAGTTATGTTTATCGAATTCGGTCATTCCTTCCATCCAAACATACCTAGGATGTCAGGAACGGGAGTTGTCAATTCCTATGGTACCACTACCTACTAAAGAATGGCGTGATCAATGTTAATGAATGTATTTTGGTCCCATTTAAACAAACCAAATGTCATACCAAAATGTAAGCATGTGATGTAAAACAAATGTACTAAGTATGCTGAACATACATAGCATGAGAAGGTAATGTAAAACAATGCACTAGGTATGTACTAAATGGACATACATAGCGTGAAATGTAATGTAAATCAAATGTACTAAGTATGCAACAAAGGACATACATAGCAAAAACACAATGAAATCATGTACTATAAATGTACAAATGAACATAACATGCATATGATATGAAAACATGGAAAGCACGAAAGTAACAAGTAGGCACATGTGTTTCACCCCAAAATGTTTGAAAAACAGTAAAAGAGGGGTCTATGTACTCACTTGAGATTGCTCAATAGTCTTTAGATAACCACCCAGCAAAGCAATAAAAATCGTGGAATCAAACGACACCTAATATAGGTAACTACGTTAATAAACAGACCTAAATCGGAGGATCGGGTAGAATGAGGTTTCATAAACCAAATGAGTGTACGAACTCATGTAATGTGGTTTGACAAAGCCTACATTCTAAAACAAAACCTATCCTAAGTGCTTACGACCCATTATGACTTGTTTAGGTAGCTTACGCTACTTTAACGCGTCGTTCGCGTAAAACGCGTTCGGACCGCCTAACTAGTCCTATGATAAGTAAAATATGCCTTAACATGTCTAATAATGTTGCCTAATCAGTTTAGATGTCAAAATTTTGGTTACATATGCTTAAAATGAATTTATGCATAAAAAGGGCATTTTGGTCATTTACCTAAGGCATATAAACTACCTATCATACAACTACTTAAACGAAGTGACCATAAGGTATAACCTCGGAAGGTTATTCCCTATGCAACTATGGTCACCTAAAGTGTTTGGTCGGATCCTAATGATCAACCAAACGGGTCGGGTTCGTAAGTCTAAGCGATTGATTAGATCGCTTACCTTACGACCCTATTTAGGCACAAATCTCAAAGTGACGAGCTAAACATGTTAAAACATGTTTAACGAAGTTAGAAAACAGGTTTGGTATCAAAACAAAGGGTCTTGATACCTAAAAGTAAGTTGGTTACAAAATACGCAAGAATACGCATTTTGACCGAAACTACGACTCGCCACTATGCCTAAATAACGTGGTAATCAGTAGGTATAGTCACAAGGGACTATAACCATCGTGATTACACTCACGTTATGAAGTTCAAACGAACTTCGTGTTGACCATAAACTAGTCAATGCAGAAAGTCGAACAAAGTTTGACTTTCATGCTAAAACGCATAAAAGAACGAAAGAATACTTACAACAGGTCCAAGAACGGAAGCTTTGATCCGAATATTCTCAGGTATGAAGTGATAAACACATCAACTTAGAGAACCAATTCAGATTCAAAGGTGTGAGTTTGAGAGTGAAGTGGGTGGGGGTATTTATAGATTTCCTAGAACCGTTAAGATCGTTCATCGAATACCGTGCTTCAATCTCAACTGTACATGTGCACCCATGGTTTTGTAATACCATGGCACCTTAAAATGGCCCCTAGAATGTTGAAATACCATGGGTGCCTCAAAAACTAGCTCATGGTTTTGATTTGATGGGTTTTGGAAGCTTGGAGTGGCCACCAAAGAAAAAAATGCAATGCTGGCAGACTAAACCGTAAGTCCTGTTCTGGAAACCGTAAGCCACGGTTAGGCCAGGCTGGTCACATTCACAAGTTTTCATTTGTTGCAACTTTGGCCCCTTTTACATCCAAACTTGCATTTTTCACTTCTAACACCCGTTTAACCAAATTTTTAGACTCTATAAGGATGTTAAAGCATAGGGGACATGAAACATGCTCAAAAATATGTCTAATGTCGGTTCGTTTGGTCGTACGATCACGTTATTCGGTTAATTACGACGAAACACGAACAGACGTGAAAAACGATCCAAATTACGCGACGAATGGAATTTTATCATGCCAATCACTAAAATAAAATATTTTAATGATTACATAAATTTTTGGATGTCCGGATGTATTCAGAACGTAAGATATGCGCGAAAATGCAAACTTATGCACTTTTTGACGCTTTTAGTCCCTGAATGACCAAAAAGTTTATTTTAGCACATCGAACCCCTCAAAGCCTATTTCTAAGCTATGTAAAGGATATTTAGGGTATTTTTAACTTATGATCATATTCCGGAATGTTCGTTACAGTATGAATCGGCATACTTTCGCAGTTTTGTCGAATTTAGTCCCTGTAAGCGAATAAACTTGATTTTGCCATACCAAAGCCTTCAAAGCTTATTTCTAAGTTATGTAAAGGTTATTTAAGGTATGTTAAGCATAAATTGATGTTCCGGAGTGTTTGTCGCGTTAAACTGATTACGTTTACGCACCGGTTTGCGTATAACTCTCCAGAAAGTGATATAGAGTTTGAAATTGAACAAAAACCAAAACATGAAAAATGTCAAACATAAATAAACAAACATTGGGGTCAAATAACATTGTTTTATTGATAACTGAACTGTTTACAATGATTACAAGCACAGGTGTCACATATGCTGTCTCGGATAGCGGTGGCCGTAAACCCTGTTCGGTCGATGATGTTGATGAGATCATTCTCATCTGAGACTACGCCTTTTCTTTTTAAGATTGTGAGGTTTGTTTAGTCGATGAGATGCTTCTCACCTGAGACTACGACTAGGGCTGAGTATTTCCATTTATACGAACCGGATCGGTATAGATCCGGCCCGACTCAGGACCGAACATACATGATATATTGACCCGCGAACTGGACCTTATAATCCTTTTCGGGTTTCGGTGATTCTCGGGTTTTTTTGTCGGTCCAATGAGTGCATAGACCGAGACCGAAGTTCTTGGACTATTTGTCGGTAAAACTATGCTGCTTGAACGCCATTGATGACAAACATTTCCGAAAATCCAACTTTCGCGTCGGTAGGTGTTACTACTATTCTCTTACTTTAATTTATTTTTGTGAAAAGGAAAACGAAATATTGAAAAGGAAAGGAGGCCCATGATTTAATACATGTAGACCATGGTGGATGAGGCAAAGGGATGGTGTAGCAATCCACTAATAGTCCTACATGGTTATTGATGACATAAATTTTAAAAGATTTAAAATACATATAATCTTACATGCTAGAATATTGCATCTGATGTAAAACCAATATTTTACCACTGGATTCTCCCTCTTTCTCACATGCAAAAGAAATGTTGTTAAGTGACATTTTTGTAAATATATTTCAAAATATGAATAATTTATGTACCGTAGCTAAACACTTGATCTTTTATATATAATAAACTAGGTTAGAACTCCGTGTATTACACGGGTTGAATAAATATAATTTTATATGCTAAGTAATAAAATAGTTACATCTTTTATAAATCCGTGTATTGCACGATTTGAATAAACACATGTCTTACACGAATAATGTAATCCGTTAAAACATTTAGTCATCAAGATATGTTTTCTAACAAAAGAAACTTTGAGATACTATTTACTTATCGTAACATCTCACTTTATTTTTTATTAGGTTAGAGAGTTGTGTATTACATGGTTTACAACATTTTACTTTGTTTTTTTATTTATTATTATTTTTTGAACGGCCAACAGAATCAATCCCGAGCACTCTCAGGGTACCCACTGGACAAACGGAGTACTCCGAGAGTAACCCGAGTCCACCACCAATTCCGGGGAAATCCCGATAACCCACCCGCCCGTAGGCACGACAGAGAAATTACTGGTAAAACCCCTTTGGCTCAAGGATCCAACCCAGGTTTCCCTGAATCTCCTATCATTGCCTACTAGTGCCTCACTCTGCCCCAACTAGGAGTTGAACCTGCGTCTCTCAAGAGAAATGCAAACTCTCCACCCTTTGATCTATAGATCATTGGCTTCTGATGTTGGATAATCAGCAGAAAAAAAGAAAAGAAATATTTTAGTAAAAAATATTAAACATACAAGAGATAAGGTGGATATTATGATTTAATATTATTATTTCATTGGAGTGTAAAACGGGATAATGAGATCCTTTATTAGAAATAAGATTCTAAATATGCCATGTATAAAAAATATATATGTTCTACATGTATTGAATAATTTAACGAAACAATTGATTAAAATAAATATTTTTATTTTAATATGTGATTATCAGTTATCCTTATCCGTATCATCAAAATATAAAAACAATTAAAATTACCAATTAAATAAACCTTTATCTTTATAAATATTTAAAACGCTAATATATTTTTTTAGATTTTAATAATTAATATATGATTTATAATAATTAATATATTATTATCAGTTATCTTTGTCTTTATCATTAAAACCTCTTCTATAAATTTTAAATTTAATATTATCAATAATTGATTTTCCATAATAAATATTTAAAAAAATAATTAAGACTGACTAATATAACGCCATGTGTCCCTAACATGATTTCTTTTATTACATGTATATAGAACAGATATCACTCTCGTTCTAAAATCGTTTTTAAATATTATTTTTTTCAATAAAGTTCAAATATATATCAAAAAAACATTCATACTTGTACATACGCTGGTCCATTAAAGAATAAACATTTGTCTTATAAAGAAACTAGGTTATATACCCGTGAGTTTCACAGGTTATGGGTTGTGTTAAAAAAGTCTATATCTATAAAATAATAACTTCACAAAGTAAGACACATGTTTGACAGACCTTACCGACACATGTTTGACGGGTTATGGGTTGTGTTAAAAAAATCTATATCTACAAAATGAATTAATTTAGTTTTATCATTGTGTTGCCTATAATATATATAATATATGATGAATTTTGGTACCACTTCATTTTTGTCTAATTATTATACATATGTTTAGCTTGTAATCGTTTATGTGTCATACTATGAAACACTAATCGATTGTAGTAATATGTGTTATGCTATGAAACAATAATATATAAAAACTATGCTTTTGATAACAAAACAAAATACATATAGAAATACCAATACAAATTACAAGTAAGTAAAACTTCTTTGTATACAACATTAGATGTCCTATTAGTAAGGTTACCATCATTATCAAGAATTGATAATTTGAGTCCGTCTCTGCTCTTGACTGTCGACAAAGCCACGTAAGTTGACCATGAGAAAATACTGGATTTTTAAAAAACAAACCAACTCTGGATAATGACTGCTCTTGACTTTTATTAATTGTCATAGCGAAGCATAAAGCAACAAGAAACTGTCTTCTTTGGAATGTCAATACGTAATTATATGTATAGAATAGATATCACTCTCGTTCTAAAATCGTTTTTAAATATTATTTTTTTCAATAAAGTTCAAATATATATCAAAAAAACATTCATACTTGTACATACGCTGGTCCATTAAAGAATAAACATTTGTCTTATAAAGAAACACGACACTAAATCAACAACTCTTGTTATACGACACTAAATCTACAACTCTTGTTATATATGAATTATTTCCAATCCAACAGACTCTCTCTCACCTCCTAATTCTTGATATAACCCATTTTATAATAATATACATGATCACCTATCAGTCTTATCACACACACCTACAAACACACCTAGCACCTCATGTACCAACCAAACACACCTATATAGATAACTTTAAGAAAAAAACACAAACCACGTACACCTAAGGCATTTTAATAGTAGATAATTGTATCCTTTAATAATAAAAAATCTAAATTAACGTCTTTTAATTGTGAAAACAATCTTAAATATATCAAAAATTGTCTTAGAAATTTTATACCATTTGTTAAGTAGTCAAATAATCTCAACAAGAACTCAAGCAATAGACTATTTAAATAATCTCATCAAGAACTCAAGCAATAGACTATTCAAATAATCTCACGAGATCCAACTTTTGTTACCTCATCGGCTCTTGTCAAGCTCAACACACTTTATTTAAACTTATGTTCATCAACACAATTACATAATTACATGAATTAGACAAATCTTTACTTATTATGTAATGTTTGTGATCAAAAGTCTAGAGTAAACCTCAATTTGTGTCCCTGCAGTTGACCTCCATTGACACACTGAGTCTTTATTTCTAAAATTCGTCAACTTGAGCCCCACATACTTCCAATTGAGATTGTAGCGTGTAACACAAGTATGTAGCATGTATAAAATATAGAATTCCATTATGATCAAAGCCTGGATGACAAGATTGGAAATGAATTACGAATAAGATACAATTACAATTTTCTAAAGATAGAAATACGATTACAACTTTTGAAATAAAGAAAGTACAGAAATGCGAAACGTTACACGAACGGTGCCAATGAATAATGGATACAAATTTTTGGTTGCCCATCTGGATGACGAATTCCAGGATAACAAGGAATTGACAGGCCTGCACAAGCGACAAGGAATTAGACTCAAAACGTTATAAAACGAGCGATTAGGGAATCAGGGCGTTAAACTTTTTGATTTTGGACTCAAATGGTTAAAACCACTAAAACAGGAGGACTCAAAAAGTAATTTACTCTAAAGAAAATTAGGTAAATATTTTAAAATGTTCCAAATTTTGATTTTGACAAACAAGACAAGCCATAATTAGTGGTAAAATTATTCTAAAAAAACACATAACTTCACAACTTCATAAATTATAATAGACTTGAACATACATACATACATGCATTCCAATTCCAAACCTTATAATTTGTATCAATATTTATTTAAATCCTCTTTGCTTAAGTAAATCTAACTTGTTAAAATAGCTTGTTACACTAAACCATTATTAACAAACTTACTTTTGCAAGATTTTAGGATACTTTATCTGATAAGACGATAGCTAGATTATAAAGTGAAAAGAGGTACTAAACACTAACATTGTTTTTAATTATCCCTAGTTTATATTTAGTGACCATGTGTTCGGTATCGATAATTAGGATGAGCCTCTTCCTTGCCTTCAATTAGCAAACACATGACAGTAGGTTAGACCAGTTTGTCTTTTATATAATAAAAAAACACCCAAATTGTCTTTGAAGGGTGTTTGATGAGCCATTGAGCCACATATTTTAACCATTAATTTTTTTTTTTTAACAGAAAATTAAGTTTGAACATTACACATGAAGTTCTTGGCATCTATCTTTATTCTTTTTTTTTTTTTGATGTTTTACAATTAAAAGCTTGAGTTAATTACATAGTTAGTCCCGTGGTTTGTATAAAGTAACATACTTAGGTACTAATAGTTTAAAATCATCTTCTAAGTTATTAACTTTTCATTTTGTAACGTATGGAGGTATTAACGTTAATTGTTTATTAAACTATTAGTACCTAAGTATGCTATTTTATGCAAACACAGGGACTAACTATGTTAATACCCTAGAAGTTAATACCCCCAAACGTTACAAAATGAAAAGTAAATACCCTAGAAGGTGATTTTAAACTATTAGTACCTAAGTATGTTATTTTGTGCAAACCACAGAGACCAAGTATGTAATTAACTCTAAAAGCTTAGTTTTATATAATGATTGCTTTTTTCTGTTATTTCTTATGTTTACATAGCTTTGTAAATTAAACTGCCTTTTTTACTATTATAATCATATCTGTAATATCATGTTGAAATGATAATCATTAATAGTTTGAGATCCAATTATATTTTATTTTTTTAGCTGTGTGGATCTACTTAATAAAGTCTTTTACAAGATGTTATTCACCGGTGAATTACAGATGATTGATATAATAAGACCCTAAACCTGAAAATTGATTTCACGGTTTCATGTTATCCAAATGAACAGGGAGGGGGTGAGTAGGGTGAATTTCCACCCGCTTGAAGAGATGTCCATTCTTCGGCCAGCGGATGTTTTTGTGTTCGGTTGGGCATGTGAGAAACACGCTTGTGTGGACCTTACTGGAGTGTCCCCCCTTGTTGGGCTCAGGGAAAACCGTTTCGTGGGTTGCCCAGACTCTGTCGAAGGCAGAATCAAGCAAAGTTGCTAAGCATGAAAAAGCTTGTGCTGAGAATCAACATGTCTTTATCTCCTTTGTTTTTGATACTTTTGGTTCCCTTGCTCCTGGAGCTTTCGTTTTCCTAGACAGAGTGCAGAAGGTAGTGCACAACAATTTCTCGACGTCGAGAAACCAAAGTTTCGGTTTTCGTAGAATTGGATTTGCTATTCAAAGGGTGAATTATAGATGATTGATATAATAAGACCTTAACACTATCCACATTCACAACTCAACCCAACCCAACCTAACTATCAAATAAAAAACTGTATTCTCTCTCTTCTACCTATACAACCCAACCCAACTAAAATTTCACACCCATTAATAACTTAACCTAAACCATTTTTCTATTAAATAAATTTGGTTTGTAGTTTTAGTTTATTCAATAAAAATCTAGCGAACCAATAAAATATGGGCACGTACAAGATATATTTTTTTCTTAATTTTAAAACAAAGAAAAGTTATTTATTTTAATAAAAATAAAGGAGAAAACGTCAATATTTATTTTATACTAAAAAATATATATTTTAGAACGAAATCTGTTTTATTAAATATTTATACCGAGAGGTTCATAAAAAAAATTTACGAAATACAATGTATTTTGTTATTTTTTTTTTAAGTTTAAGTATTATAAATTATTTGAGTAATTAACTTTTTGGGGGAATTAGTGATTAAGAAAAATAATAAAAAAAAAAAGAAAACTAAAGTACTACACCAATCAAATGTGGGCAAGTATAGTGTTGACCGGTTGCAACCTTGGGTTGCCATGGAGACCAGGTTGTGAGCCAAAGATAATAAAATTTATTATTATATTATTGTTTGTTGCCACCTGGCGACCAAATCAAGAGGAAAGTCACCACAGTGGATGGTCTAAACCTGAAAATTGATTTCACGGTTTCATGTTATCCAAATGAACAGGGAGGGGGTGAGTAGGGTGAATTTCCATCCGCTTGAAGAGATGTACATTTTTCGGCCAGCGGATGTTCTTGTGTTCGGTTGGGCAGGTGAGAAACACGCTTGTGTGGACCTTACTTGAGTGTCCCCCTTGTTGGGCTCAGCGAAAACCGTTTCGTGGTTGCTCAGACTGTGTTGAAGGCATAATCAAGGAAAGTTGCTAAGTATGAAAAAGTTTATGCTGAGAATCAACATGTCTTTATCCCCTTTGCTTTTGATACTTTTGGTTCCCTTGCTCCTGAAGCTGTCGTTTTCCTAGACAGAGTGCAGAAGGTAGTGCACAACAATTTCTCAACGTCGAGGAACCAGAGTTTCGTTTTTCATAGAATTGGATTTGCTATTCAAAGGGTGGTTGCGACACAACTTGTTGCCCGTCTACCTGCCATTCTTATGCATTTTTTTCCGTAATCTTAATGAAATCACGAACATTTAGCATAAACAACTGCAAATTTGCTATAGTTTTCCGACAAGTTAAGACCAAAGATCCAAAACTGCGATCCGAACACAAGAATCATCATTGTAATCAACTTTAAAAGATTAACTAATAGATTATTGAGGATTAACGTGGGTATATATTTAGTACAAAAGGAGGCATTTATTTAGTTTGACTCTCATCCTTGTCTAATGCTTTCTATGTGGTTATTGATTATTGACTTTTTAACTATTAAATAACTATACATTAGTTATAAAAGTAAAATATTGTTACTAAAAGCAAACTGAAAGCTTTATACGTTGAGAATTGTGTTTGTTTTGCTGCCCAAATCCTTAAAAGAAGAAAGAGTGGATGTGAATTTTTATGCTAAAAGTGGAGCATGTCAACTTTACCACAAGATAAGGAAAAGGTTCCTTATATATATTTCATTCTGAAAATCTGGAAAAGTGTCCTTGGAATATCCTTATACTTGCTTGCCCTTTAATATTCATATATACATTGTTTATGATAAAAGGGAAGATACGTATATATCTATGGCATGGATTTCCTAACATGCTAAAATGATGTTAAGAAAAACCGAATCAGGATTAGATTTTTTTAACAACTTCTCAACTACTTGACATCAGTCGCTAAAAAATTAAATTGACACCGCCATGAAACATGTACTTGCTATGGCCAAATTCATCATATGTCTTTTTTGCTACGGGTTTTGATGAAAACGGAAGCACATTCAAATGACTCAAGAAGCAAACGATTGTATTCAAACGATTCAAACCAAATTATTCAAAGAAAAAGCTTAAAGGTATTGATTTGAAAAAATCGACCAACTCACAAACCGTAACCATAATGTTTATGCTAAATTTAATGATAAATAGGAAACTAAATCGCACAAAAACTAGAAAAATGTAAATTGTTGAAATAGAAGATAATGATAAATCTTTTAGATCTTTATCTTCTTGCTCATCTTTTTGGTCCTCTAATCTATAACCAACGGTTTAAATTACCTATCGATGAGTCCAACCATGCGAACAAAGGAATACTCGGATCAGATGACAAGTTAAACAATAAGCCCACAAATAATCCCATAGGTGCTCCTGCATCATACCCCCGTGTTGGAAAGACTCATCCTCGAATCTTGTATATGACCCGATTCACCGCCCGTGCAATCCTTAGTCTACTACCACTTGTTCTATGCCCGCTAGGACTAGCCTAAACCAAACTTAATGGCCTGAACCAGACTACCTATATAACATAGTCCACATCACCTTTGAAAACTCTCGGTTTAACCCTAACAAAGGCAAACAACTCAAGATTGACAATGATCTTAAGAAGAACGTCAAATACTTATCATTGATTCTCATGGATACTATGCATTGTGTAACAATCCCAAGTTATGTGAGACACTTCTTCTTCTTCCTAAGATGAAGAATACTCATTGGAATTTCATGCAATGGTAATAATAAGGATCCAACCAACATAACCAAGCATAGGTGGACTCGTCCTCTGATCCGACATAAATATAAACCCATACAACTGGATACCCATGGTCCGTAGACCACTGGTTCACCTGGAATGAAGAGACTATTGTCTTGTTGTTGAAATTCAACCTTTCCAGATACAATATTTTCGCACCTTTCTAACTAAAACCCCAATGTAGGTCAAATCAACCCAAAGAAACTAAAGGAAGAAGATGATGTCACCCTGATCACCTCTATACGATGCCATATACATAACCCTGGTCTATGGGAACTTCCCTCTCCCGACCAATGAGAACCATTGTAGATCCTTTGTGTACCACTACTAACCATTAGATAAGGATAATGGGGACACGAACAGACAACCTTTACTTTGCGATAGCTTTACTGCCGTCGCCTCATTCTTCGAATGGGGCTTGGTTAGCGGTGAACAACCCCATGACTCTAAGACCCACGTACCCATTTCAAGAGAGTGCGGAAGGAAAAGGCGAGATATACCTCCCAATGAAGACGAAGAAGGACTTGTCCCTTCTACTTTTGCAAAAACCCTTGCCTTTGACCCCTGTAAGAACCCTTTACACACATCGCAAAACCCTGAAGTCGCCTTTGCTTGCGAGTTATCATTTAAGCAGTTCCAAGGTTAATTACCATTCGTTCTGGTTGCTTCACTTCGTGGAACCCTCGTAGTCGATACTTTAACCGTAAATTAGTTTTGACATCTTCATTTGGAGGGAGAGACGACATCTTGTTAGCTTGGTTGAGTTCCCGTATAGGGTGTATAGTTTATGATCGGATTATGTGTTCTTGATGAACATGGTTATGTGAGAGAGTGTGTGAGAGAGAGAGAGGGCATCTTGTTAGCTTGGTTGAGTTCCCGTTTAGGGTGTATAGTTTCTGATGTGATTATGTGTTCTTGATGAACATGGTTATGTGTGATATATATATATATATATATATATATATATATATATATATATATATAGGTAAAGGTTCCTGTAAAAAAGACCAAAAGTGTGAGAAGAATAAGAAAGAATCTACACCATTAGATCTTTGATCTAATGGTTTAGATTAATAGGGACCAAATTGTAAAATTGTTTTATCTTTTTGGACTGAATTGAAAATTCTAGGGGTAATAAAGTCTTTATACCCATTCAAAAATAGGTAACTGTAATCAAAATCCCTACAATTTCGATCTCTCTCTCCAATCGCACGACCATCTCTCTCTACAAATTCGATTTACCCTCATCTCCTCCGCCTCATCTTCTCCGTCGATCTCCTCCGTCCTGCATCATCCTACCGCCGGAACAATCAATTGATCTGATACAGTGATCAATGTGAAGATGCATTCTATAGAGAGAAACCACAAGTCAATGAAGACGAACCTGCATCATCCTACCGGAACCAAACCCTAGCATTGAAATCGAGATTTTGAACTAATTTTGGATTAGGTTTTCGAGATGATCTCTCTCTCTACATGACAACAGCGGCGGAGCGGCAGTGGTGGTCCCGGAAGTGGAGAAGATGATACAGAGGTGTTTTTATCTTTTTGTGAATGGTGGTTTTTCTTTTTTTTTTTTTCTGAATGGAGTTATTATCTTTTATGAATGGTGTTATTTTTTACTGAATGGTGTTATTTTTTACTAAATGGTGTTATTTTTTACTGAATGGTGTTATTCTTTTCTGAATAGTGTTATTTTGTTTCTGAATGGTGTTATTTTCTTTTTCTGAATGGTGTTATATTTATTTACTGAATGGTGTTATATTCTTATACTGAATGGTGTTATATTATTTACTGAATGGTGTTATTTTGTTTACTGAATGATACTACTTTTTGTTTACTGGATGGTGTTTTTTGTTTCTGAATGGTGTTATTTTGTTTCTGAATGGTGTTATTTTGTTTCTGAATGTTGTTATTTTTTGTTTACTGAATGGTGTTATATCTTGTACTGAATGGTGTTATTTTGGTCACTGAATGGTGTTATAGTTTTGTTTACTGAATGGTGTTATATTATTTTCGTAAAAACACCATGAATTGAACTATGAATTTTTTAAAAACACCATGTCACGAACATGGCTCTGATTCTGTGAATGATGCAAAAAAAAAAAATTAAAAAGAATGATGTTATGGACGGTTATATTCCTTAAATCAAGGATTTTCTCTCTCCAAATCCTTAAATCAAGTATTACCATATTTGAATTTGTTAATGCATTTACAATCTTACCCTTTTCAATTAATTTAGATCTAGTGGTTGATATTCTTTCTTACCTTTCTCACACTTTTGGTCTTTTTTACAATAACTCCACCCTATATATATATATATATATATATATATATATATATATATATATATATATATATATATATATATATATATATATATATATATATAGGGAGGGGCTCATGCGAGAACCACCCTTATTGTGAGAACCTTGAGAACCAATGTGAATACAACCTAAAATAGCTAAAAAAACTTAACCCCCACCCCCCCCCCCCAAAAAAAACCTAACCCCCCCCCCCCAAAAAAAAAAAAAAAAAAAAAAAAACTAAACCCCCCCAAGCTAAATGCTAAAAAAAACCTAAAAAAAAACCTAACCCCACCCCCCCCCCCCAAAAAAAAAAACCTAACCCCACCCCCCCCCCCCAAAAAAAAAACCTAAACCCCCTCCCCCACCCCCCAAAAACCTAACCCCCCCCCCAAGCTAAAATGCTAAAAACTAAACCTCCAAAAAACCTAAAAAAATCTAAAAAAATCTAATAAATTTTTTTGAATTTTTTAATATTTTTCATGTTAAAATCGCTACTTTTAGAAGCCAAAAAAAAAATTTTTTGGCTTCGAAAAGTAGCGATTTTTTTATAAAAAATATTAAAAAATTCAAAAAAAAAATTTTGTGTGATTTTTAGCTATTTTTAGGCATTTTTGGTGTGTTCACATTGGTTCTCGCGGTTATCACAATAAGAGGTGGTTCTCGAATGATCTTCTCCCTATATATATATATATATATATAGGGGATGGTTCAAATGAAAACCACTTTTATTGTGAAAACTCGAAAACTAATTAAAAAAAGCCTAAAAAACACACAAAATTTTTTTTTTTTCAATTTTTTTATAAAAATCGCTAGTTTTTATATATAAAAAAAACTTTTTTTCAAAAAAAAAAAAAAAAAAAAAATTTGTGTAGTGCACATGTGTAATAATACACATTTGTAGTACACATACATATGTGCAGTATTACACATGTGCACTACACAAAATTTTTTTTTTTTTTGAAATTTTTTTTATATTAAAAAACCTGCGAAATTTTGATTGCAAAAAAAAAAATTAAAAAAAAAATTTTTTGTATGTTTTTTTGGCTTTTTTTTAATTAGTTTTCGAGTTTTCACAATAACTAGTGGTTTTCATTTGAACCCTCCCCATATATATATATATATATATATATATATATATATATATATATATATATATATATGGGGGTACCTTTGACTAGGTAGTAAGGGTAATTACACAATCAAATATTTACCAATTAATCTAATAAGGAATAATAATAATTTAATCAAATATATAATATAAATGATAATAATGGCAACAAATAAGTTATTAATATTACAATACGTAATGTAGTTTCGTTATATTATTATTATTATTATTATTATTATTATTATTATTATTATTATTTGAATGACAAAATTTACTTTTATTTTATTACATCAATAATCTAAGCTATTCTCTCTTACTTTTGTTTGAACCTGGACCTAGGGCTGGCAATTGGGTACCTGTTAAGACACGATTAAACCTGTTTGACTGAAAAATATACCCTTTGACTTTTTTAATTTTTAAAATAATTAAAATTACAATGTTAGGATCTATCATTTATTCATCTTTGTACATAAAACATAAAACTGTTTTATAAACATGAGGTAGAAAGTAGTTAAACGAGTCGTAATCATGTTTGAAACTTATGTTATGTGCGCCGTCAGAAACCTGTTAAACCTGTTAAGACACGATTTGCCAGCCTTACCTGGACCTCATCTCTAAAAAACATATGTCTCTGTTAATTGAGCTAACCAACCTTAAGGTATGCTACTATTTAAGCATTGAATAATTAGTAACATAAATAAAGGAAGAGCTATTTTCATAAATAGTATACTTAGGTGGGCGGTCCATTATAATAGTAGTACTTAATAATGTCGCAAATTGTTAATTACTTTTGTCTTGAAATGTACTAATTTGGAAAGCTAGTGACCGATTTATGTTGATACTTTACCTTTTTCCAAATGGAATGATTTATACTAGATTACCAAACTACTCTATTGTGTTAAGGAAAAAGAAATAATTGTCAAATTAAGCTAACTTTTGAGCGAGCTTCATAATTCACCTTTTCTTTCTGTTTAAAATAATTTTATATTGGTTCGGTAGCTAGGTACTTTACCGTAATAATATAGAAAAATTGTTTTTTCTCTGAATTATAAACAAAATTAAAAAAATAGCGTCCTAAAAAAGTTCAACTGTTTAAGTTGACAAAAAGTAAGTTTGAACGGTAAAAACTACAAAGCCATAACATTAACTAATAAAGTACTAAACCGTGGAATTGTTACCCAAGTGCAGTTTAGTTGTGATCTGTTGGCCGGACACAGAAAGCTGCAGGGGCGTAGCTTAGTTGATACTCGGGGGTGCCCCCCCCCCCCCAACCTCTTGTTCGTCATTAACAACAACCTGAAGTTACATAAGTATGTGAATGAGAAACAAACAACAATTATACATAAAAATTTTAAGACAAAATGTAATTATTAAATACCGATAAGTTGATATGAGAATTGTAGGTTTCTTTTCCCCTCCTGCTTTTGTAACTTGAAAATGTCCAAGTGATATTCGAGTATCTACATTTCATACTTGCATAACTCGTTTGTATATTATTGGAATTAAAAATGATATTTGAGTAAAGGTATATACACAACAATGAAGGTGCATATCTCTTGAATATACATGTTAATGTTTTATTCTGGCATTACTATAGATGTATAAGAAATGTTGTAAGAATCGATAGCGTTAGTCGGTCGGTGACATACCGATTAGCGATTAATCGAGATTAATAGGGATTTGAATAAACTAAATATAAAACGAATAAGTTTAGCGATTTGAATTTTAAGTACATAAGTTTAGCGATTATAATTCAAATTCAGATATTCAAGTCAAATCTGTTTAAAGTTACATACTCGAGTTCGATTCCAAGACCGATAACAAAATTCGGTTCATATGTTAATTGTAAGAGTAAATACATAATTATAGATATTTAATCATATAGCCATTATAATCATTAATATTATATAGATCAAAATATAGTTATACCTTATAATATATTAGTTTGTAATTGTTAATGGACCGGTTTACCCTTAACAACTAATCAGGTTTCCCCTTAGGTTTATTTAAGAAGATGGCTAGAGATGGTTTTGAGTTAGACTCTCATAATAACATCACAACTATCTCGACCTCCTCTCTCTCAATAATCACGAGTTCTTCAACCCTAGAACTCGGAACTACCATCAATCATATGCATCCTAAACGGGAACCAGATCAAGCTCAAGCTGACTATCATGTCTGCATCAATTACTGGATTATCTGCTGGCCTGAATGCTATAATATGTATTATTTACACGTTTCCATTACATATTAACAAAACTGAACAACATTAACCGGATTCGGAAATTCACAAACCGAATTCGAATCTCCAATTCACATCTTTAAATCTCCCTTTTCCAAATCAAATTCCAATAATAAACACACGTGAATAAAAACACTTCATCATCGTCATCATACACTGTAAATCCCACCAATAGCAAAGTTAAGGTAAGATTTGAGGAGGGTAAGATATGTAGACAGTCTTACCACTAGCACGTAGAAATAGAGAGTCCGCTTACAGTGAGACCTCAGCTCAAATGAATAAAAACACTTGAAAACTTGTTATTCTTGTTAATGTCTTTAAAGAAAACATAAAAATAAAGGGAAAATTACCAAAGTGGCCGTTTGACCAAGCCATTTTCCAAAATAGCCATTTGACCGGGCATAATGCACCCTCCCATCAAAGTGAACTCCCATATTTATGCACCTTCAATCCAACCACCAGCTAGCCGACACGTGTCCCTGAAGCCTGAACCGGCTTTATGCCGCGTCGCCTGGCAGCCGAGCCGCTTCCCCCCAAGCCAAGCCGCTTCACCGCCTGCCCACAAGTACAAGCCATGCCGCCTAATTTACAAGCCAAGCCGCGTAAAGTACAAGCCGAGCCGCGACAGTTGCATTTTTTAAAAAATATCAAAATATATAAAAAAACATCAAAAAAATATCAAAAAACATCAAAAAATATAAAAAAAATCCAAAAATATCAAAATACTCTTTCTCTCCATATATTTAATAACTCGGTTGAATATTGTGAATAATGGAATTCATTTTTTATCTCTTTTCTCTTTATTTTTTATCAATTATTAATTTAATAATTTAATATTTTATTAAATTAAATAAACTAATATTTTAATAAATTATTTTCCGCCGCTATGTTAGATCCTTTGATTTGAAACTTTTATTATTATTAATTTGCATGTATCATTATGTTTTTTTAATTAATTTTTTTTAACAATTACTTAAAAAAATGCACAAGAAACTAAGAAATATCGTTTATATAATTTTTTAAATAACTAATCATGATTTATATCGGAAATTTGTATATATTTTTATCGATAAGAGTTGAATTAGAAATAATAAACATTATACTTAAATCAATATTATACAAAACGGGCTTATAAATTCTAAAAATATTACAATATTAAATCCTAAAAATATTACAATATTACACAACCTACTTATTAAATCCTAACAATATTACACAATCTACTTATTAAATCCTAAAAATATAAAACTACATAGCATTAAAAAAAAAAAAACTACAAAGTAAGATAAATATTAAAGTGGTCAACCAACTTAAAATCCGTATTCTCTTCGTGCCTAAACTCGACCCTCGCGATATATACCCGATCATCGTGGCTCAACCCAGCCGCCGGGACATGGTTGTAGTAACGTTTAAACCGATCCAACTTCGGTTTAAGATCACGCCATTTGTGTTGACACGCGTTTAAGTTGTGTCGCGCGTTGCCGACGTGCTGTTGATAGTGTTGAAACGCTTGCCCCCAGTACGCGGTTTGTCCGCGTTGTAAATTTCGTTTAGCGTCAACGATAGCTGTTACTAATGCTAGTTCTTCTTCTTCTGTCCAATTAACCATCTTGTGTTTTTTTTAAGTAACAAACTTAATTAATGTTGGTGGTGAATGGTTTTTTTACTATGTTGGGAGACTAATGAATTGTGGCTATTTATAGCCAACATTGGCCACCCCACCCCGCTACCCCACACCCACCCCCCCCCCACACCGCTACCCCACACCCACCCCCCCCCCCCACACCGCTACCCCACCCCCACCCCCCCACCCCCCAACCGCGGTAATAGCTATCCCCCACCAAAGAATTGTGGCTATTTAAGGTTTTTTTATGTTTTTAAATATTAAAACTTAATAGGTTAGTTAAATTAAAGGGTATTGATAGTTAATAAATAAACTAAAATAGAAACTACGAGTGACGAAAAACTCGGTGCAAACTCGGAATTCAACTATTTATTTAATTTTAATTAGAATATTTAACTCTAATGAACAACAAAATACAAGACGAAAAAAACCCAGCTAAATAGTAACAACATCTTCACGCGTGTATACTTCACCGCCATTGTTAACGCTTCGTCTTGAAGATGCCTAATTTCACTTGCTTGATTTGCAACGGTCACATGTTGTTGTTCATGCATGAAATGTCGAAATACATCAATAGCTCTTTGGCACGAGGGCCCCTCTGCCCAATCCACAAACCCACAGCCTCCTCGTCGACTGATGCAGCAATAGAATTTTCTTCCCGGGTTTGTAGCGGTCCAGGAAGTTTTTATAATTGTTTGCGATCCACAATTCCTGCATAGCACCATTTTGCTAAGTGTAGTTGATTTTTGGGTATTTTTTTTTTGGGGGGGGGGTATATATAGGTGGTGGTAGGTGTAATAAGGGACTATTATTAATTTTTTTTTTGGTATTATATTATATTATAGCAAAAATAGTAGAATAACATATTTTAAACTTTTTTTAATTCAAATACATAACAAATCTAATGAAACGGTTTCGTTACATCACTATTACTTCAACACTCTGAATTATTTTTTCAACACTCGACTCTCCTTCTAATTTTGAATCATAGAAAAGCATAGCAAGGTGCCGCCTCATATTGCTAGCCGTTACGTTGGGGTCTTCACCGTCATTAATCCGCTTCCCGTTAATTAGCTTTTCCAGGAAAATGCAAACCCATACCCCACAATCTCCTAAAGGCCCTGTTTGTTGAGGCACGTTGTGTGCAAAAGTAACATGAAAGGGGTAAGTCAGCGGTATGGGCATTGTGGTGTAGTAACCGTGCCTACGTAGCCAATTGTCAAAGACAAAATTAATATGAGTGAGCACTTGGTCTCTTCCCCGGTCCAGAAATGGCGATTCTGCAAGGCTACAAAATATAAACATAAAACATATTAGATAATGACAAAGTAAAAAAGAAATGTTACAATTAATAAATTTTTAACTAAAAACACAAACGAAAAAGAATAGTACCTGTCGTAAACAGACAGAGTACGGTTAACCAGGTTGAAAACCCCCAGAAACCAGTGTGTTTGCGGTATAAGCAAAGGTACATACACCTATATTTTATTTTTTAAAATTAATAAACTTTTACGGAACTATGTAAATAAAATTAAAATTAAATTAGGAACTTTGAAATTGTTTAAAAATGCGCAATCAGGAACTTTGAAATTGTTTAAATGCGCAATCAGGAACTTTTAAATTGGGTACAGTTTTCATTAATTTTTTTATCACTATCATCAAAAGATAAATTCAAATCAGGAACTTTGAAATTGTTTAAAAATGCGCAATCAGAAGACTCAACACCGGGTTCTTGAATGACATATAACTGAAATAATTCAAATGGTTTACTATTAGCCAAATTAAAGAAAAAAACAACATCATTATCATTCATTATATCTATCGGATCTGTAAACGAAGACATCCGGTAGGATATCCGAGTAATATTTTGAATATCACACATCTTTCGAATATAACTTAAAAAAGTGATGTAGGAAAAAGTAGTTTCAACTTCTAAACCACGTCTAGTAATACAATCGTGACCGGCAACATACTCGATGTTCCCGTTAACAACCTCCCACTTACCCCCGGTGTATATCACACACTTAACACCCATGCGTTATACTAAACGTGACCAAACAATGTATTACTACAAAGATAACGAGAAGACAAAACACAGATGTGTGTAAAAGACAAAAAACAGATGTATATTTATACATACGAAATTATAAATAAAAAAACATGTCTAGCGGCTTGGAATTGGAATGAAACGGCTTGACCAAGGTGAAACGGCTTGGCGGGAAGCTGAAGCGGCTCGTTTGCAGGGTGTAGCGGCTTGGAAGTTTGATGAAGCGGCTTGGAACAGGTTATAGCGGCTTGGAGGTGTAATGGCTTGGAAGTCTGATGAAGCGGCTTGGAATGGGGTAAAGCGGCTCGGCTTTAACATGAAGCGGCTCGGCGAGGCAGTCCTCATAGCGGCATAAATCAGGTGTTCTGCGAAGCGGCTTGGCTTGGGGGGGAAGCGGCTCGGCTGCCAGGCGACGCGGCATAAAGCCGGTTCAGGCTTCAGGGACACGTGTCGGCTAGCTGGTGGTTGGATTGAAGGTGCATAAATATGGGAGTTCACTTTGATGGGAGGGTGCATTATGCCCGGTCAAATGACTATTTTAGAAAATGGCTTGGTCAAACGGCCACTTTGGTAATTTTCCCAAAAATAAATCATAAAAGAGAATCCAATGATAATAAACAGCAGCATGGTTTATAAGATGACAAGAATACCCTTAAAGAGTATAGACAGTGGTTTGGTGAAAACAAAAGTCTGGCAGTCACACACCCATAAATCTGTCTGAACGGTTAAGACGTCCGAGAAGAAGCGTTCCTATCACAAACCCACTCATCTGAACTGTCTGATCCGGTTCGTACCCTTTTCTGACCCTTACAGACCACTTTAATTCAAAACTGTTTTTTGGTAACACTGCATTTATTATTTACTCATTCTTCCTTGTTTCAAAATGTAAAATCCAGTTTTGTGTTTTTTTTTCCTTAATTTATCATTAAAGTTTGTTTTAATGGTAAAAGATGGAAAGGCATACTTTTCATTCCAAATTTACATATTTATTGCAAATGATTATATTTTTTTGTACTTTTTTAATTGATTTAATTAATATGTGGATTTGTGATTTCTTTTTTGAACATTAAATTTGAATCACTAACGAACCACTGGATTATTATAGTGTTATCAGCGGAATCACCCAATCATATCCATCTATAATCATAGTGTTACCAGATGAATCACCCAATCATATCCATCTTCACTTGACAATAATGCGTATACACAAATTCAGGAGAAAACCCAATAAATCTGGAAACCCTCCATGTGAGAATCGAACCCATAACCTAATGATATTTAAGTTTTATCTCACCACAAGTTGCCACTAGGCTATAATGTCATGGGCTATATATGGATTTGTGATAACTTGGGTAGCTAGAAAAGTTGTATCGTTTTAGTATTTTCGTTTATAGATTTTATTGGTTGACATGGGGATGATGCTACAATGGTGGGTTGTTAGATGGTGGACAAAGGTGGAGGTGACGATTTAAACGAAGAAGATGATTACTAGATAGGGTAGTTGATTTAAGTTTGTCATGCCCGAAAATTCATGTATTCGTCTACGTCTATACGTACATACATAAGTTTATAAGTTTATACATGTGTATATTAACGGCAAAGATCAAAAGGTTTGTATTCCAGTGGTACCGGAAGATGTGAAAGAAGTGTGTCATTCTTTGTGATGTTGGAGATTTTAATTTCATGGTACACAAAAATGTAAAGTTAATAATAGAAATAGAAGAACATGTAAGTTGGTGGATATCCATTGAGAATAGCCTAATTGTGCTGGTGAGTTAGATAAGATGTAGAATAGGTGGAAGTCATTTCCATACCATGCAAGTTTAGCCATTCAAAAAAAAAAAATGTAAGTTGGTTGATAAAAAGAAAAATAAAAACAACCTTACACGAATATATATATAAAAAAACATAACACGTCTCCACTAAATATAGTTCGTAAAAGGGTAATAAAAGTTAACACCACCGCATTTTGTAAAGTTTTTTACTTTTTTGACATGCCTATTTATCTGACATTAGTTTGTTTCTTAATTCTCTTTACATATTTTAATATTATTATTATTATTATGCTAATAAATTATAACTTTTCTTTCTTTAACAATATAACTTTGCATGTGCACGTTTGTTTTGAAAATGACACATGGCTGGTACGACATTTAATGACTTCAAAATAAAATTGTCCCACCCGTTTTAATACTTTATTATATTATATTATAATTATAATTATAATCATAAATAAAGTTCAATTTTTGATCTAATGATGAATAGCTTAATAATTCGTTAACTGATGTCTTAAATAGACACATAAATAATTTCGTATTATTTATTATTTATTGATATAATTTATTAAATATATCAAAATAAAAAATGCTTATGGTTTTTAAATACAATGTACTAAAACTTTATATCAGTACAAGCATGTAGAATACCTTCATCATATTCTAGAATTTATTTAAAATAATAGTTATAAGTGTGTATTTATATATTTACATGGCTAATCAAAGACGATTTTATATTATTGTATTGTCATTGGATACCATTTCTACGTATTAATGTATTATGCTAGGTTTATAACATGATCTCTACCAGTAGAGGGTTCGACTTTTTGTAATATATTTGTAGGTTATTTTAGATTTCCATCAGAGTTTGAGTGAACAGTGAACACACACATATATTGTGTGGTTTGTACCATATACATATTTTTTAAAGGTCTGAACTAAACGTGAAAGTCACAGAGTTCTCCATGTTTTTTAACCGCATCAAAAGGATATCATATGATTAGAAAGTCCTTATGCCACCCGGTATACAATGGGGATAGGGAGTTGGGAGTCACCTGGACGCTTGGGACGCGAGACATACCCTGCAGCTCTCCCGTGTCCCACCCTCCCTGGTTTTATTGTGACCACGCTCCCAACCATCCAGGTCCTTTTTTTTTTAATTTTTTGACCGTTAAAATAGAGTCGTTGGTAAAAATAAAATAAAAAATTAAATATTCTAACCCTAGCTACACCAAATTTTATATGTTTCACACCAGAAAAATTCTAACTCTCTATACTATACTAAATTAACCTTACCATAATGGATCCAAACAACCAAGATAACTCCCACATGTATAGACCGCATTTCAATCCAAACCTATTTCAACCTAATTACAAACGTGTACTAACAAGTTATGATTCCGTACCCAAACCTAGTTGGATCATAACCCGGTTTCCAATCAAGCATATTCAAGATTCCCAAACCTAGTCTCGTGGAACACGGTCGAGGAGGGGGCTTTAGCACGGGGGTTTTGTAACATTTCGGAAGATCCAGTTAAAGGTTATTTTTTATGTTATAAGTCGTACACATCTTTTAACAGACAATTCTATTAATCGTTTATTTATTTTTGTATGAATGTCGGTAATGCACAAATCGTTAATCGTTTTTGGGGGCTTGTTAAGTACAATTTCTCGTGTTATTACAACGTGAATTGTACCAAAAATAAGATTCCATTAAATCGAAGTGGAGAGACATGAATAAGAAGATCTCTAGCTTCAAGGCTATTTTCAACAACACATACATGAACCAACCAACATGGACAAGTGACACCAAAGTTTTGAAAACGGATTATTCAAGATATGCCTCTAAATATAAAGGGTCATTTCTCCATACTATGCTTTAGAAATTGTGTGCGAAGTGGGTTCCCTTCTCGAATGAGGTAGAATCGGTGAAATGGCCTAAAACATCTGAATCCAACGCATGTAGTGCTAGTGGTTCAGATGCGTATTGAAACATTAACATTAACATTGTTTTCTTCTTTTTCGATGAGGAAGAAGTTCAAGAAGTTGAAGGACTTCAATGCCCAATGGGTAGGAACTGTTCGAGACGGGAAGCTTAAGCATTAAATAAAGCTCCAGAAGGGTCCTCCAAAATGGATAACTTGGTGAGTCTGCTCGTCAAATTTAACAATATACAAAAGGAGAAGCTTAAGAAGTAAAGATTAAAGCACAAATTATTTCGGCTTGATAGATAAATGGAAGGGTAAGAAGATAGCAAAATATTAATGACGAAAACCGAAAATCTCCCGTCTCTAGCACAACACGTGAGTTGGTGGAAAGGGTGAAGCAAAGGGCTGCAAGAAGACTCGGTCTAATGTGGTTTTATTTATTATTTAGTTTTTAATATACGTATTTTTATCATGTATTTCTAATTATTAATTAATTAAAAATTTATTATTTTAACTTATAAATATGTTCATTTAATTTTATTTATTAGTTGTTAAAACAATAAAAAAGTTTAAAACTTGGGAGTTGGGAGCGGAGAGGACTAAGGAGTGTAACATAGGCTTAGGGTTAAAGGTCAGGGATGTGAGGAGATGCTAATATCATGCTAATGCTAAGTTGATAGTATGTGAAGTGAACTGAGAGAAGTATAACAAATGACCTTATCAATCCAAGCATGGTCAATCCAATTTTTAATCCAAGCTCTACATTAACTATGATATACATTGATAGAATTTTTGTTGTTTAGTTTTCTTAAAAATTTGATATAGAAATTTGTGTATATCACATATGTTATTTTTCCCTTTCACCATTGTATACAATGCAATATAAATATTTAAACAGAAGAGAATTGTTGTGTGGTGAAATTTTCTATCTCTATATTGTATCAACAAAAACATTAATTCTCTCTTTCTTCTAAACCCTAGTCGATCCCCCCTATTGTTGCTGATCTCATCAATTTCTTCAAACAATGGCATCGCGCACGTGGCTAGTCTGGTCAGTATTCTCACGGTTGTCTCTCAGGTGGACGTGGTAAGGGTTGCTGCCCACCATGTTGCCTGTTATGTTGTCTTGATGGACATTATGCAAAAATGTGTACCGAACTTTGTGCTCTAAGCTCCTCCTACTCGCTGTTAACTTGGCTCATGCTATTCATTTAGATTGTCGCTTTTATTGAAATTAGTATGTTGATTCGGGTGCTACGACTCACATGGCTCCTTCAATGGATCATGTTGATTCCATATTTTAGAACAAACAAAGTTGCTTTTAGTAATAGTAGTGTTCTCATGTTTCTCATATTGGTACAACATCTTTTTCATCTTCTTTAGATTTACATGATGTTCTTATTGTACCCGACTGATATTCTATTTTCCCTTTCTAGCTATTCAAGATACAAATGCCAAGGAAATTCTAGCAAAAAGGAAACATATAGATGGTTATTACATGACATCCTTAGTCCGGACCATCAAGCACTTATGGTTACTATCGTGTCCCCGTCTATGACATCTTTTGAAACATGCCATGATCGTTTAGGACATGTAACTTTTGATGTTATTTCTTTATTAAATCATAAATAGTCATATGCTTGATTTGGTTCATTGTGATTTATGGGGATCAACCCTTATTATTTCTATAGATGGGTATTATATCTTATTTATTGGTGATTTCGTTCGTTTTATTTTGTTTTACTCGTTGAAGACTAAGTTTGAATTTGTTGTTGTACTTGTGACTTTTCATATTTGTTTAAACTTTTCATATTTGTTTAAAATAATTTACTTGTAAGATGAAGGTTTTCCAAAATGATGGTGGTTCTGAATTTGGCAATCATCAACTCAACAATTTTTTTAGACAATGTCAATTGTCACACATCATCAAATGGCATGCCCTTATAATCTATGACATAATGCGCCAGCCGAAAGAAAACATTGACGTCTTACCGAGTCTAGTCTTGCAATGTTATTTGGTGCTAATGCACCCAACCATCCCTGGGTTGATGCATTCTCATTGATTGTTCATATTATAATCGATTACCCTGTAAGGAATTGGATGACAAGTCTCACTACAGGCTACTATTTAGCTCAACTCCAAACCATAATAATTTCAAAGTCTTTGGTTGTTAGGTTTCCTATAAGCTTGCATCTCGTAGAGTTGAATGTCTCTTTATTAGCTACAGTGCTCAACACTGTAACGTCTAGAACCCGAGAGGTTACATAGTTGGATTTACACTTCAAACATAGTTCTACTTTATCATTAAACACAAACATCGAAAAAATGTCTTACAAGACATATGGAAATCCATGGGATTAATAAAAGCACACACCCTAGTATAAAACACAGTTCAAAAACAAGAATGCCAGTCTTTAATCTTTAATGAGAAGTGGGTAGCTTCAATATCGAGCCAAAAGGGTTATCCCATCAGATAAGTACTTATTGTTAGAAAAATACTACTGCAAGAACTGCAAAATAATTAGAGACAGAAAAGAAATAGTTAACGAGTGAACCGGGCTTGTGTTTGACACAATTCCCTTAAACAGATTCGTCGTCTGTTCCCAGGGTACGCCGGTTCGAAGCAGCACAGCGCACTGCCGGACTTGAGCACTTGCCTGAAAAGAAAGCGGAATGATGTTGCAGAGACCGAAAGAGAAGAAATGATAAGTTGTTTTGGTGTGTCTCAACTGATCAGGCTAGCCACCATTTTATAGTGCTAGAAACATAACCGAAACCGAAATCGTGCTCTTGATTACAGCTAATTAAAACCAAATAATGGTCATTAGTATATCGGTTACGAAACTGATAATTCATGATCAAAACTGTTAGAATTTAAAACCGAAGTAATGTCATTAATTTATTTCAGTTACAAAAACATAACAGTAGTCAAGAGTCTCAAGTGCAAAAACCGCTCCACGCGGACCCGGGTTTTCGAAACTGCATTCGTGTCCGCAGGACGCGCGGGCATACACGAGTTCAGTTGATTCCGGTTCCATTTTTGCACCCCCCTGCGCGCGGGGGTAGGAGTTGTGGTAAAACATGACATATAGATATGTTAGTGAGGTAAACCTTTTACCTTATAAATCATCTATTCTTTTGTTCCCACTCCGATGTGGGACAAGGAGTTTTACCAAATTGAGACTTCATTCACACACCCAATTTCCTACAATCCCCCACATGAATGGAGGTCAATCTCAGACAACATTATTCCAATTAAATTTCAGCAGTTGAGTTTTGCATATGATAGGTAGGTGTTACCCTTTGAACCTTCGCTTATGAAATGCACTTAGCCCACTAGCTCTGAGTAGAACTCGATGTCTTCGAACTCGTCTGCCGTTTGTGTAGACGACAATGCACTTCATACAAGACTCTCCCTGACAAAGTCAAGTCCTCATAGTTATGTTCGTTATGGTCATGAACATGAGCCTGGTTCTGCGAGAGCCATTAGGTATTGTGCCCCAACAACACCCTTCGAAGCGACCCCACTTCTCTCTCACATAGGTGATTCACTATGTATGGTTACCTTAGTCGAATCATTAAAAGCTATAGGCTTAGCCTCACACTTGTCACTTTTAGGAATGGACTAGGAAGTTTACTAAGCCTTGCAATAAACTCCCTTATATATACGTAGGGTTATCCCCCCACAGTGACCTTATTAATTCATACAATTAGGTTTTCCTATTGAACTCAGCTCTTGGGATCTCCAGTCTACTGAGTTAGGTTTCCATCATATGAACTTATATTTTCAAGGGCTTCAGTCCCATTCCCATGGACGACTTCTGTACTAACTCTCTACTTAGGCCTTTTGTTAGCGGATCCGCAATATTATCCTTTGACCTCACGTAGTCAACAGGGATAATTCCTGTAGAGATTAGTTGTCGTATCGTATTATGTCTACGTCTAATATGTCTGTTCCTACCGTTATACATTGTGCTACGAGCTCTGCAAGTGCCGATTGGCTATCACAATGTATACAAATGGCCGATGCCGGCTTAGGCCATCTTGGTATATCCTCAACAAATTGACGTAGCCATTCTGCCTCTTCACCTGCTTTATCTAAAGCGATGAAATCTGATTCCATCGTGGATCTAGCGATAACCGTTTGTTTTGACGATTTCCACGATATAGCAGCACCTCCAAGTGTGAATACATACCCACTTGTTGCTCTGGAATCATTCGTGTCAGATATCCAATTTGCATCGCAGTGTCCTTCTATAACTGCTGGATATCTGTTATAATGCAACCCGTATTCCCGAGTGTATCTTAAGTAGCGAAGCAAGCGAGTGATACAGTTCCAATGCATTGAACTTGGGTTGCTCGTGTATCTACTTAGCTTGCTCACAGCATATGCTATGTCTGGTCTAGTACAACTCATAAGATACATCAAGCTACCAATAATTCTTGAGTATTCCAACTGGTTTACGGGTTCACCTCTATTCTTGGCTAGATGTTGACTTGTGTCAAGTGGAGTTCTAGCTTCATTAGAGTCATTTGCATTGAACTTCTCAAGAATTTTGTCCACATAGTGGGATTGACTTAAAACAAGTCCACTTTGGGTTCGCGTGATTTTGACCCCCAAAATCACATCCGCAAGACCCATGTCTTTCATGTCAAATCTTGCTTGTAGCATGTTCTTTGTAGATTTTATGATTTTGTCATCACTTCCAGCAATGAGCATATCGTCTACATATAGACACAAAATGACATATCCATCAGATGTGTCCTTCACATACACACACTTGTCACACTCATTGATTTTGAACCCAACATCAAGCATGACATGATCAAATCTTTGGTGCCATTGTTTTGGAGCTTGTTTCAATCCATACAAGGATTTTACAAGTTTACACACTTTCTTTTCTTGCCCCATGGCTGTGAAGCCTTCGGGTTGCTCCATGTAGATTTCTTCCTCGAGAATTCCATTCAAGAAAGCTGTTTTCACATCCATTTGGTGAAGTTCCGAATTTCTAATGGCGGCAATGGCAAGCACCAACCTGATGGATGTTATTCGCGTAACTGGCGAATATGTGTCAAAGTAATCTAAACCTTCTCGTTGTTTATATCCTTTGATCACCAACCTTGCTTTGTACTTATCGATGGTTCCATCTGGTTTCATCTTCTTCTTGAAGATCCATCGATATCCTAGTGGTTTACATCCTTGAGGAAGATCCACTAGTTCCCAAGTATGGTTTTGTAAGATAGAGTCTATCTCACTTTTGATTGCCTCCCTCCACTGAGGTCCTTCTGATGAATGCGCCGCCTGTTGGTACGTTTGAGGTTCATCTTCTACCATATAGGTAAGAAACTCAGGGCCAAAGGATTTTTCTGTCCTTTGCCGTTTACTTTTCCTGATTTCAATTTCCTCAGTCTTAGATTGTTCTCGAGGTTCATCGTTTTCAAATTCACCCTCGTGAACAATTTCCTCAACCGGTCTAGAAGAACTCGGTTCACTTTTATCTAAGCATGGGAACATATGTTCAAACCATGATGCATCCTTAGATTCTATTATGGTGCCTTTGCATATTACAGGGTTCTTAGAATCATGCACAAGAAAACGATAAGGACCATGAGGACGGGTGTATCCTATAAATACACAATCCACCGTTTTGGGTCCTATTAGTAGGCGCTTAGGTGGAGTGACCACCACCATAGCTAAACACCCCCATACTTTCAAGGATTTATATGGTGGTTTCTTTCCCGTCCATAATTCGTAAGGCGTTACATCCTTTTTCTTATTGGGTATCATGTTCAACACATAATTTGCCGATAAGATTGCTTCCCCCCACATGTTTTGGTTTACACCAGAACTTAACATCATGGCATTCATCATTTCTTTCAAGGTGCGATTTTTTCGTTCTGCTATGCCATTTGATTGAGGGGAGTAAGGAGCCGTGAGTTCGTGGATGATTCCACTCTTTGCACATACGTCAACAAAAGGTGAAACATATTCACCTCCTCGGTCGCTCCTTACGACTTTGATTTTCCGATTTAGTTGATTCTCAACTTCGGCTTTGAACAAGATAAACTTGTCAATAGCCTCGTCCTTACTCTTAAGTAAGTACACATAGCAATACCTTGTACTATCATCAATGAACGTGATGAAGTACTTATTCCCACCACGAGTAGGAATTGCCTTTAGATCACACACATCAGTGTGGATCATTTCGAGGGGTTCGGTGATTCGTTCCACCCTTTTGAATGACGATTTCGTTTGTTTCGCTTCTATGCAAGTTTCACATTTATTAGTTGAGTCGATATCGAATGTTGGTATGCAATCAAGTTTGATTAAACGACGAATGGAATTGTAATTTACGTGACCTAGTCTACCATGCCAAAGATTAGACGACTCAATCAAGTAAGTAGAACTAGTAGCGTTTTCATTCATTGCATTCACGACAATTACATTAAGTTTGAACATTCCATTTAGGGCATAGCCCCTACCAACATACATACCATTTTTGGTCAACACGACCTTATCCGACTCAATCACCATTTTGAACCCAAATTTGTTCAACTGCCACCCCGACACAAGGTTCTTACGAATTTCTGGAACATACAACACGTTTGACAAAGTGAGTTCCTTTCCAGAAGTCATCTTCAGAACCACGTTCCCTTCACCTTTAATTTCGGCCGTGGCGGAGTTTCCCATAAAAACCTTTTCACCATTAGTCACCTCCTTGAAGGTGCTAAACAGGTTCTTGTCAAAACACACATGACGGGTAGCCCCCGTATCAATCCACCAATCGTTGTGGTTTTGCCCAACTAAGTTAACCTCAGTGACCAAAGTCGAGAGGTCCGTCACCATAGCAATGAGGTTATCAACCTCATGAACCATGTTAACTTGTCGAGCATTTTCCTTCTTTGGAAGCTTGCATTCATTGGCCTTATGGCCTTGTTTTTGACAATTATAGAAAGTTCCTTGAAACTTCTTTTTCCCAACTCCCCCCTTAGCACCAAGGTTGGAGCGTTTCCCATGAGCTTTCTTTCCACCTTTTCCACCATTCTTGTTTCCCTTCGAAGATTGGCCATGCTCAACAATATTAGCCTTTGCCGTTTCAGGATTATCAATCCTTTTCAAAGCAACTTTAGTATCTTCTTCAATTCGAAGGCGAACCACAAGATCTTCAATGGTCATTTCCTTCCGCTTATGCTTGAGATAGTTCTTGAAATCAACCCAGCTTGGTGGTAGCTTTTCGATCATAGCCGCAACTTGGAATGTCTCGCTGAGCACCATTCCTTCCGCATGAATATCATGAAGAATAACTTGAAGTTCTTGGACTTGGCTAATGACAGTTTTAGTGTCTATCATTTTGAAGTCCAAGAACTTAGCCACCACGAATTTCTTAGTGCCCGCATCTTCTGTTTTGTATTTGCGGTCCAAAGACTCCCACAACTCTTTGGCAGTCTTGGCTTTACAATACACATTGTAAAGCGTATCAACCATACCATTCAAGATATAGTTGCGGCACAAGAAATCTGAATGATTCCAAGCATGAACCGCGCTCACTGATTGAGCATTCACATCCCCTTCAGCCACATGGGGAACGGTTTCAGTCAAGAACCGTGCTAGGTTCAGAGTGGTCAGATAAAAGAACATCTTTTGCTGCCACTGTTTGAAATTCACACCGTTGAATTTCTCAGGTTTCTCAGCATGCGAGACTGCGTTCGGCAGTGGTGCAACCAGGCCGGTTGTAACAGCAACAGCGGAAGTCATGACAGCAGTCATGACTGCAGAAACAGAAGTAGACATGGGCTGGGACGTCATTCTGAAAAGAAAAAGAATGCAGGAACAATCAGTAAGATAATCTGTTTAAGTTTGTTAGAAAAATACTACTGCAAGAACTGCAAAATAATTAGAGACAGAAAAGAAATAGTTAACGAGTGAACCGGGCTTGTGTTTGACACAATTCCCTTAAACAGATTCGTCGTCTGTTCCCAGGGTACGCCGGTTCGAAGCAGCACAGCGCACTGCCGGACTTGAGCACTTGCCTGAAAAGAAACCGGAATGATGTTGCAGAGACCGAAAGAGAAGAAATGAGAAGTTGTTTTGGTGTGTCTCAACTGATCAGGCTAGCCACCATTTTATAGTGCTAGAAACATAACCGAAACCGAAATCGTGCTCTTGATTACAGCTAATTAAAGACCAAATAATGGTCATTAGTATATCGGTTACGAAACTGATAATTCATGATCAAAACTGTTAGAATTTAAAACCGAAGTAATGTCATTAATTTATTTCAGTTACAAAAACATAACAGTAGTCAAGAGTCTCAAGTGCAAAAACCGCTCCACGCGGACGCGGGTTTTCGGAACTGCATTCGTGTCCGCAGGACGCGCGGGCATACACGAGTTCAGTTGATTCCGGTTCCATTTTTGCACCCCCCCTGCGCGCGCGGGTAGGAGTTGTGGTAAAACATGACATATAGATATGTTAGTGAGGTAAACCTTTTACCTTATAAATCATCTATTCTTTTGTTCCCACTCCGATGTGGGACAAGGAGTTTTACCAAATTGAGACTTCATTCACACACCCAATTTCCTACACTTATCAATCAAACTCACACATATGCAAAAGTCAGTGACGGTGAGTGAGTTCTAGGTTTAAAAAGAACTATAAAATGGTTTAGTCATCAAGAAACAAAAGTTTGCATAGACAATGAAGTATCATAAAACATGTGGTCAATGTGCCTAGGTCGTCAGCGTCGTGCCCCAACAAACAAGAAACCAAGTCACGACACTATTAAAAGACTTCTTCTGTAATTTCCTTGATCAAGGACTCTATGTGCATCATATAGAGGACTTCATTCTTTTACCCCATTAAGAGGAATTCCTCAAATCGTCAGGCTATAGGCATACTTCTGCCTATAGAAATACTTCGTTAAAGTTGACTCGACTGGGCATGACCCGTAAAAGCATGATGGGGTACGGTACTAGACCCGACCTGAGCGGTCGGACTTCCCGTTACTTGTTGCTCTTATATTAATTATTAATTATTGTTGCTTACTAACCCAACCGCGAGGCCCAACGCGATGTAGTTTACACTACTTTGGGCTGGGGCTTGTAGAGATAACCCCTAACTGGGCCTGACCCATTGAGGTTAGGGGAGGCCCAAATCCCCTATATAAAGAGGTGTTCACCTCATTATTAGGGTAGATGAAATGGAGCCGCCACACTTTTTGTAGCTGGAAACAGGAGAGTCTTCTCCTACCGGCAATCTCTACAGCTCCACTTTCTTCTCTTCTCCATTGCAGATCTAGGTTCAAGAGGAAGAACAAGGTGTGATTCTTCACCCTCATGTAGAAAGCGGTCCAATCATCCCGGCGGTGATTCCGTGTTTCTTCATTGGCGCCCACCGTATCAAATTCTACATCCACCAAGAATCACAGCTCGGTTTCTTCTCTACCCGACCTTCCAGATCTGTTTTCCTTGAGTTTTACAAATGGTTGTCGGTCAAAAACTTCAGGTGAGTTTCCTTATTTGTAGATCTGATACTTCTACGGTTTCAGAACCACATCTTGTGGTTCTCCTCTTCCCAAAGTTCTATGATCTGTTTTCTTGAGAAGTCGGCGCCCGAATTTATTTCAGATCTGAAACTCTTTTGTTTTAGCAATAAACTCGAATCTGGATCTGAAAATCGAAGCTTTATTCAGGATAAAATCCAGATCTGATGAGAGGGTGTTGTTATCCTTTTTATTATAAAACGTGAGATCTATGGCCACCATAGTCTTTAGTGAAATCTAGATCTTCCACCTGGGAAAGAGGGTTTTTACATCCGACATCTGTAATGTGAACAACTATGTTTTTAAATCGTATTTCACATTTGGTAAAAGCAAGTTTACAAGTGGTAAGGCATGATTTACAAGTATAGGTTGCACAACTCTATTTTGTCTATCACCTCGAACTACTAAATCACAACAAGATATTACAATCGTACACCTGCTAGCTAAAGGTACAAGTTATAAAGCGGGGTGTACCAATTAGCCAAAGATACAAGTGTTGATGCGCGATGTACAAGTACGTTTTCATTGGGTAGTCACAAATATCTAAAATGGGGTGTATATAGCTGTAAAGTAGGGGGTGTTGGACAGGAGGGGACCACTCCATTGTAACATCCCATCACCTTATGCAAGTTTACGTGAGTAAGGTGGCTGGCTCAAAAACAAGAAACCAACACCCGCCGTTTTTTCAGTGTTAACCGGTTTAAACTCACCGGCGCATCATTTAGCCGCGGATAACTCACACGCGGTGTCTTACCATCCCGCTGAACACCTACACGCGCATGAGCATGCAGACACAAAACATGCGCAAGCTTCCCCAAGTACTATCCGCGGGAACTCGCCTGAGGATGCCGCTTGCAACTGATCTCATGCGTCGTCGTCGGTGCGCTACCATCTGGCTCAACCACACTGGTGAACAGCTACACGTGCATGCAGACATAACCCATGCGCAAGCCTCTCTAAATACGAGCCGCGAGGACTCGCCTCCGGCCGCAATAATGTGGGAGCCGGGATTTGAACCCGCGCCCCATGCGTTACGCCGACTTAACATGTTTGCAAACTACAAGTTGGGCACTTGACCTTGCGCCACTGAAGCCATGGGCGACATTTGATCACGCCACAACCACCGTGCGCGACCATCCTTAATCCACACATCTCCGGCAGACTATCATCATGGTCACGCCACCCAACGCCTCCGCACCATGCGCAGTGGGGCACGTCTCCGTCACCACGCGCAACCATCTCATTCCGCCATCAATTAGCTAACAACCAAAATGAAGCATCGTTAGTCTGCGCGACCCGAGTCACGCAGCCAAAGCCCATGCCACTGGTTTCTGCGCGAGGTACATACACAGGAGACGTTTGTAAGTACTAAGTCTTCTCCTCTAAACCCCATAATCATGCATGATATATAATATATATATAATAAGTGACAAGTGAGCCATATAGCCTCTGATGCTCTGTTTTGAACTTGCTTATTGAATAAGCTAATAGGGTTTCTGCTTTATCACTAATATTAAATATTAAGAAGTCAAAGTGCACGTGCTTCTACTTATTCTTGAGTTCACAAATATGCTTTTCAAAGTTGCGCCACAATTCACAACTTTTGACACAAATCACACAATTGTACAACCCTTATTAGCCAGAGTACAACCCATTTTGCATGAAAGGATAAGTTTTCACTTTTAACAAAAGTTTATGAGGTGTCACTGCAATATCATTTTTACCTCTGATACCCTCATGAAAGGGTTCTCATACATTAGCACATTGATAATATATATTCATCTCATATTATTTCACTATTTGAACACTCACGCCGAGTTTTAAACTGAGGTAACTTTAGAAATAGTAAAAAGCAATCATAAAAAAAGTGTCGTATATAATCAATAAAATGGCTAGTGACTTTTCTGACACACCTTTATGGTGATTATTTAACATGTGGATCTTATCCCCACATTTTGTTTCTTGGAAACACTTGAATTATTTATAAGGTTTAATTACTATATAATGCCATCAATAAACTAAGGTGGCCAAGTTCAAGCGGATCGACTCAATTCAACGACATGGTTAACAGTTTATCGTTTTAACGATTAACAACCATGTGGTGTTTCCTAGACATACTGTAACATTGCTTATTATTATTATTATCATATTTCAATACTACTAACATCTATTTAGCAGCAATAAACTGATATCCGTATGGTGCAACACCATTGAGAGGGTCAAAATCGCTTTAAAATATTACGAAGTATGGATGTACAGAACGAGCACCTCCTAAGGACAACGTTTCGGTACAAGGTTTTCCATATATCTGACTTGTTATTATGATTTACCTTGTCAACTTATTTGCAGGACTGACAATACATTCAATCGGTAAATCGCAACGATTGATCCTCACACATGCCGATGAAAGCCTAAAATGCTCCTTTACATTTGAGCACGTAAGTCGCCACGCGCGCATGCTCCTTGACATTTGAGCACATAAGTCGCCACGCGCGCATGCTCCTCGACATTTGAGCACGTAAGTCGCCATCCGTGCATGCTCCTTTACATTTGAGCACGTAAGTCGCCACGCGCGCATGCTCCTTTACATACGAGCACGTAAGCCGCTACGCGCGCATGCCCCTTTACATACGATCACGTAAGGCGCCGCGCCATCATTCTTTTTTACTTATGAGCACGTAAGTCGCCATACGCGCATGCTCATTTACATACGAGCACGCCGGTCTCCATACGAGTCTGCTGCTCTACATACGAGCATCTCAATCTCCATACGAGTCAGCCTTCATGCGAGCCTGCTCCGTGACATATGAGCACATAAGTCGCCACGCGCGCATGCTCCTTGACATTTGAGCACGTAAGTCGCCGGCAGGCGCATTGCTCCTTTACATACGAGTACGTAAGTCGCCACGCATGTTTGCTACTTTACATACGAGCACGTATGATGCCACGCGCAAGCTCCTTTACATACGAGTACGTAAGTCGCCACACGCGCTTGCTCCTTTACATATCAGCACGTCGGTCTACATATGAGTTTATTGTTATACATATGAGCGTCTCAGCCTCCATATAAGCCTGTTGCGTTAAGCGTGTTTGTCGCATGTGCGCACATGATTAGCCATATATGAAAACGCTTACAAAATGTAAACTGTGCTACAAATGCACGCACCACTTTGGGTATACGCAAAAACACGTTGGCTAAAACAAAGTTTCGCTTACACCTACAATCTTCAAGACAAGCCATATCTCCATGCTTTACGCCACATCGTTGTTGTGGCACACCGAAGGATCAGCGCAGGCTCGGGTTTCCACTTCATTATCCTGACGCAACTTTATGCCAATTCTCATTCGCGATAACCTGCTCAAAGTGGATTAACACGTGCAAATATTGTAGACAACAATTTACACAGATTCAAAAACTATATGTATACGTATGCTTCATGGCCTAAGACACACGCACCATGCGAAGTCACCAAAAGGTGAATATTTTAGAGTAGCCACATGACTATGTGCGTACTGCTAAAGCTGGGCCACACTCGAAAATCATCCGAAGGGAAGACACTCATCTAGTCCAGAATTCCACCCACTTGCCATCCGCGCGTGGGAGCAACACTGGACTAGGGGGGACCTGAAAGGGTAGGATCCCAAATGCTGCACCAGTCATACGCACGTTGGGCCCTAACCGCACTCAACCGTCAAAACTCAGCCAAGTCCAAGACTCGTGCACAAGACCTAACCACGTACACGGAACCATGACAAGCTCATGGCAGTGCGCCAGTACAATTATACGCGCGCCATCAACCAGGATCAAGCAAGCACCATCAAAGCATCTAACTCTTTTTTCTAAGTCCAGAGTCCAGAGCTCCAACCATTTACTTCGCGCATGGTACAGCACTGGACTGGGGGGACTTGAAGGGGTATGGTCCCAAAAAGTCGCGCAATTCTTCCTCCAGGTCGCGTGACGGACCATACTCCTCAATCAACTACATTCTGATCTCAACCTCGCGCGGGTATGGCAACACTCGACAGCGTCGCACGGGGTCTAAAGAGGCCAAATCAACAACTTAGCATCCTGAGGTCAAGCCTCCAAGCGCCCATACCTTGCGCAGGCCAGTACCATGCGCAGCAAGGTTCGCGCAAGGATGTGGCGTAAAGGCATCTTAAAAGTACAAAGGGTACAAATGGCAGACAAAAAGAGCCAATCCGCATCCTCCAGGCTCTGCTCAATCATGCTCCACGATCATCCGACATGTAAGAGACAAAAAGTACTCAAGGACACCTACGTGTACCAATCACGAGGCAGAGACACCTGCCCCACGATCTCCACTAACTTGCTAATGAAAGAGACCGACAATAGCAACTGCCTGCAACCAATCAGCATGCGCCAGGTTTGCCCAACCAGTATCATGTAATATTCACCGCTCCATTGTCTCTACTCACAGCGAAAGACAGACGCAACAAGCATGGCCAACAACTTTCCCGCACCCGGGCGACAGGTAAGCCTAAAACTCAGTCTTTACTTTCGAGCACTCCTAACAAGTCTAGTACTCCTACCACGCTTGCACACGGGAGCAGCACTAGACTGGGGGACTTGATGGGGTACGGTACTAGACCCGACCTGAGCGGTCGGACTTCCCGTTACTTGTCGCTCTTATATTAATTATTTATTATTGTTGCTTACTAACCCAACCGCGAGGCCCAACGCGATGTAGTTTACACTACTTTGGGCTGGGGCTTGTAGAGATAACCCCTAACTGGGCCTGGCCCATTGAGGTTAGGGGAGGCCCAAATCCCCTATATAAAGAGGTGTTCACCTCATTATTAGGGTAGATGAAATGGAGCCGCCACACTTTTTGTAGCTGGAAACAGGAGAGTCTTCTCCTACCGGCAATCTCTACAGCTCCACTTTCTTCTCTTCTCCATTGCAGATCTAGGTTCAAGAGGAAGAACAAGGTGTGATTCTTCACCCTCATGTAGAAAGCGGTCCAATCATCCCGGCGGTGATTCCGTGTTTCTTCAAAGCATAACATCTATAACTTCACGTAACACAGGCCCTCATGCAATAAAAGTATCATACATAATACATCAACATAAAATAAGGTGTACTTTGTGAGACCCCTGTTGTATAAGTTTAGAAATAATCATCACGCATACATATCAACCCTAAAATTTTAAAACATGTAAAATAGGGCACACAAAACTAACTAATGTGCTGAAATCAACTGAATTTAGAAGGACCCCGACAACCAAACTCCTAAGTCAAACCTGGTTAATAGGCATAGGCGCAAGGTCAGCGTTGCGCTTATGCGCTCATGCACAAACCTCATTTTTTCGCAACCTGGTTTACACTTTAACTACACCTTGAGTTGTCTAAGTTCATGCACAAAGTCAAATGACGCACGAAGTAGAGTTTTGATTAGGGTGGAGTGAACTGCTATCAATTAACAAATGTAAACTAACCAAGCACAAAGTATGTACGCATAATAGACACCATGGACGCAAAGTCTTATACCTGAGTGCAAACTACGTGCAAACATACCCTTTCTTCGAGAAACCTTAGATCTGATCTTAAATGACTGTTGTGAGGTTACAATCCTGAAAACACATCATTTTCGGAACATTATGAGTCTTTATGACCTGAAACGGTCGTATAAGAAGTCCCCATGCAAAACCGATAAGGAAAATATTAACTTTAATAGGGAAATATGACATACTGTTAATTTATATTGAACCTAATAACATAATTGTTGTTAAATTTAGGCATGAGTGTGTTAAAGTTTGCACCAATATGTTAGGTACTATGTAATATGTTAAATATGGGGTGTCAATCTAAACAAGTGCTTAGTGTTGCAAGCGAATCAAATAGAGATTTTTGAATGAGTGTGTTAGATGTATGTGTCTGTGGCTTATAGATGTACATCAATGATTAAAAACATATTTTGTTGATACATCATTCAAATGAAATCCATTGAAAGAAGAAACAAAAATCTACAATGATTGTGTTATGTTTTTTGAAAAAATAGTTCTAAAACATGCAACACACGTATAACTTTGATAAAGTTGCATCTCACTTGCATGAAATTTATAAGCGATTAAAAAACTTGAGGAAATAAGGCATATAACTGTGGTTTCACTAATGTACAAAGCGAAACGTACACTTCTACGACGCGACACGTGTATTTAGAGTGAGGTTATATACATTTACTGCATTATATATATAGGCTTCGGTTCAATTAAGAACCAACACGAGTTGTGAGAATCATGGGAACTCCTACTTTCCGCGCGAGTTGGACCACAATTTTTTGCACAAACGTAGATGAAAATATTATAAACACATCTGTGAAAAAAAAAAATATCGAGTCGGTAGTTACGCCTGACGTAACTTTTGTTTACACGCGGGTGTAAATTTTGTTATGGCGATGAATTTTTTTTATACCTAATGTAAATTTTTGCATTCAACTTTTTTTTTTGTTAAAACAAGTGATTTTTTTTAAGTTTTGAGATTTTTTTTTTGGAAAAACCTTTTGAAAGGCGGTTCTTTATGGTTTTCACAACTAAAGGTAGTTCTCATTTTACCATTTCCTTTTATATATATATGGATCAAGATCAAGGGAAAACTTCTTACGTCACGGGATTTTTATTATTAGTTAACTTTATTTATATACGTGTTCGGTCCCTCTAATTCTAATTTGACAATATGCATGTTTAGTCTCTCTATTTTTATTCGTTTTCGTATTTCACCTTTTAGTGTTTTTTCTTACTAACGTGACAAACCAAACCGACTCACGCTGCAACGCACAGATTAAAATTACTAGTTGTAAACACACCATTGTAACAATTTAGCTAGACGCGTCATTATACTCTCATAACTCTTTCATTCATAAACAACTTGAGTGCACTCTTCATTTAGATGCACAATTGTTACTAACTTAGACGTATTGTTATAATCGTTGTGCTTATAAGTATTTTTTAAAAGCATCATTTAAAAAAATATATAGCAATATTATATTATAATCAAGTTAAAAGAAAATAATTAGAGTAAATTTCAAAGTTCGTCCTTTATGTATGTCTAATATATCAAAGTATGTCCTTTATCTTTAATAACCTCAGAAAACATCCTTAATGTTTGAAAAACCAATCAGGTTATGTCCTTTACCCTAAACCTTGTTTGTTTTCCCAGTTAAATGATGTCATGTGAGAAGCACATGAGGGTATATTGGTCTTTTATATATTACACACACATAAATACTCTCTCCCTATCTCTCTAAAACTAGCCTACCACCATCTGCTGCAACCATCGCCCACCCGTCTGCCGCCGCCACCACCACCAGTCTTTCTCTCTCTCCACAACCAACCACTACCTCCCCCACAACTTAATTGTACCACTTGCAACTCCAGCTGCTAGTAGTACTTCAGAATAATCAAACCTGACCGAATCAATTCCACTGGAATGGCACCGGTACATATCCATATATAAACATATAACATAAATCTAAACAAGTTTCTTCATCATAACAACAAACAAGGGCAATTATGTAATTTACCAGTATAGCATTTGGTTTGCCAATAGCCCATAGATTAACCTTATGATCTTCACCTACAGTAACAAGAACTCTTGAATATTTTATCCCAATCTTCGAAGAATTCACAGTAGAAGCATGAGCTACAAACTCCTCTACAAATCACATTAGGTCAAGTTCATAAATACCCACAACAAGATTCAAAACAAAAACACTAAATTTACCAATAAAATCACAAACCCACATGTAACACAAAAAAAATCAAAACACCCACAAATATTTCACCATTAAAAATTATTGGTCGCCATTGATACACTCCTTCAAGATTCCAATGAAAACACAAAACCCCTAGATTTCCATATTCTGAGATTCCCAGTTTACAAAAAACAAAAAGGACACGCAGCTTATACGCACGCTTGGACTCGTCCTTTATGGAGGATAAGAGAGAGAATGGTGGTTCGACGACGCTTCTGGATCTTGATCTCCGACGACGACGGTGGCTGCTGGATCTTTGACGATGGCGATGGCTGCTGGATCTGCAACCATCACATGACGGATCTGCAACCGTAAAGTGAGGGTTGTTGATGGTGCCGGTTCTACAGTGGTGGTAGTGGTGGTGCTAGAGTGGTGGTGGGATCAAGAGGTTAGAGAGAGGGAGAGGGAGAGAAAGAGAGAGATAAAGAGAGAGAAAGAAAAACAGAGTTATGAGAGAGAAAATTGTTTTAAATAAATAAATTAATAAAATTACTAAAATACCCTCATGTGGGATACCCTTGGTCTGATTTAACCATGAAAAATAACAGAGTTAGGGCTAAAGGACATAATGTGTAAGGGTTTGCAAACATCGAGTACGGTTTTTGAAGTTATTAAAGATAAAGGACATAGTTTGTAATAACTAGCATACATAAAGGACGAGTTTTGTAATTTACTCAAATAATTAAGATTATTGATTTTATTTAACTTTAACAAATTAATAACTAGATGATTTAAACTAAAGTTCCTTTTGTATCCATTTTGATCTTATTTAACATCTATTATTTTCAATTTTACAACAGCTTAATCTTTAACAATTCAAATAACAAGACCAATGGAACTTAAAGATAGTGACTTTGTATGTGATCAGAAGAACATGAAGATATTGAGTCCAATCATACAAACACACAGTAAACTCTCAGGACTACATTAACAATTGGTCAGAACGACAGTCCAATCGCCTTCAACATATTTTTCTGAGTCCTAGTACACATACCTATACAGGAATAAACAAGAAAACAAAATACACTTTAGCAACAACATATGTGTATATATTTTCTTAACGGGGAACTTTCTTGTGTTAGTCAATCCCACTCCTCAAATGGCCATTGTTCTATTCCTGCCAGACTATGTTGTCTTAACTGGGCTCACTGCTGGCTACAGGGTTTGGCTTGGGCGTTCTCTCGGAAAACCATACCGCCGACTGCCACTTGACAGACGTTGTGCCACCACAAGAGCTGAACAGTGAATGCTCTCTGGCGTAACACACGGTGTGACGAAAATACGGGTGGGCTCAGGATAGAACCTGACATCTCTGCAGGAAGGCTAGGCGCTATCCATTATTGTCTAATCCACCAAAGTGACACAAAAACATATATAACAAGAGTCAAATGTGACACATATATAAATGTATATACACGAAATTATTATTAGATTAATCTCTCAAAGTAACGGACATTGATGCATGGGTCCTTATGCCAATACAATTTAAACTATTTTTTCACATCAAAAAGACAAAAACCTTAATTCGTACGTTAGTGTTCATCCAGACAAGAACATTTAATGAAATGGAAGTTTGCAGCACACACATGTATGGTGATTGATACATATATATACACACACAGTATGTGTAATATATGCTTACATGGTAGTAGACAAGAGAATCCTAAGATCTTTTTTTACTGTATGTTGTTTGTTTCTAGCAATAGTTTAGGTAAATCATATCTGACTGACTTATTTTGTCGGTGTGTAAGATACATGTAAAGAATTTGAACTTACTTCTAACCTCTATGTTAATTTTTTGATATTGACAGTTTCATATATATTACTACCATGTTATTATGCATTATTCTTGTACGTGTTAATTTCATATCAACATCTAACATGACCACCGAAGATGGTCCGTGAGGCTTTGTCTTGGGAACCCTTCTAACGAAGTGACTTGACCCCGAGCTGAGTAGTCAGGACGACGATAAATGACTTTGAAACGACTGTCAAGACCATTTGAAAGTAGAGACTTTTTCAAGCATTATGTAGAGTTCCAACCCTAGTTGCACGTACGGATCTTTGTAGCAACCACACATTAACAATATAGACATCGTATAAATTTGAATGAATGCATAGGACCGCTTAGACTTAGTCGCAAGAAAGGTTCGTCGTGGTAGATTTTATGTCAAGGATGCTTCGGTGTCCTTGAGTTTATAGTATTTAATGTCAATTTAAGTAGGTTTTATTGTTGGTATTTGAAATGTTTGAACACTAGTGTTGTGTTACAATTAGTAGAATACAAGTTTACAAGTGCAAGGTCCAACATAGATGATTAAAAAATCAAGTTTCAAAATCACTAAACTAATTACATGGTCAAGAGTTTGTTCATCAATATAGGTTCCGGATAAATCTTGTGATACGGAGCAACTAGCCTGTAGAAAAGCGAAACATCAACTCGAAACCGAAAATAGAACAGAAAGGAAAAGGAAACCAGACAACTTAAAAAGTATTGTAAACGTACTGAACGCTCGGTAAATAGTTTGTGAACCATTAAGCGGAAAGTTTGCTTTTGTTGGTACAACTAATAAACGATCAAACATAAATGAACAAACATGAACATACCATGTTCGTTTATATACGTTCGTAAAAGATTAATTAAAAAGGTTGAGCCTTTAAAATGTTATTGATGGTATTTAGATTTTAATTTGGGTATCGTTGTTTACTTTAGCCGGTTTCTGTTTGTGTCCATGTTATTAAAAACAAAACAAAAAACTAAGAAGTTTGTTTTTTTTAAACGTAACGACTAGACCGAACCATATTTAAAATATTGCGGGTTATCTCTTTAGTTAAACGGAACGACTAAACCGGACCATATTTAAAATATCGCGAGTTATCTCTTTACACCTCTTATTATTCTTCAAACAACATATATATTATATGTTGGTGTGAGAAAGATAACAAATGTGAATAATTGGCCTCAAAATGTTGGTTGATTATCAAATGAAACCGTGTAAAAGCATGGAGCACGCAAAGACACGACACAACATTGCTTTATGTCATGGCGTCCGCACGTTGTTGAGATTGCATATTGGGTGTGTGCACGCAACGACTAAGTTGTCTTTTCTCTTGTCTTTCTCATTTGGAAGCTTTACACACATTCTTTGTCTTGTCTTTCCCCTCACTTTTTGTGATTTGACAATTTTGTCACAAACTTTTAGAACTATATTATCGAGGTGCCACATGTTATATTATCAATGCATAAGTTTTGGTGTATGTTATTATAATGACCGGTTATTATACTAACCACTTACCACTACAAAACACGAAATATGCTTATGGCCAAATCGTCGTAATACCATTGGAAAGGCAAATAATGACCGGTCGGAAATATGGGTGTCGGTAACCACACCTAAAATTAAAAAGTGTGAGTGGGAATTCAATAATCCAAAATCTTATTCTAAAATATAGTTAGAGTTTACCGATGGATAATCCGTCGGCTTCTGTTCTCTCCATTAACGGCGACATTCTATAGTTCCTTTATGATAGGGGTGTGCATAAACCGAACTAAGACCAGACGGTATGGGGGCCGGTTTAGGCCCGGCTTGGCCCAGCGCCGGTCCCCCACATCGCCCCCCTCAGGCTCGGCTAGTCCCCAGCGTCTCCCACCAGCCGTTCTCGACGGGGCTCAATTTCTCTCTCCTCACACACATATATATATAAAGGGGTTCATCCCCCACCCCTTAGGTCCATCCCCTTCAAGCCCCTCCTACGTGGCGGTGACGTGGCGGCCCATCCCCTTGGGGATGAGGCTCTCCATACCCTCCTGTCTAACTAACTGAACCAGAAAATACCAAACCAAAACAATAACCGATGGTTCGGTTTTTGTTTTATGAATAACTGAATTTCGGTTTCGCTTTCGGTGAATTATATATCTAAAACCGAAAATAACCAAACATAACCGATTAGCCAAACATATGTGTGTGTGTATATATTCAATTTACCAACCTCTATGTAATGTAATATTATTTATAAGTATATGACTCACTAGATTTTATTAACCTTTTAGTCCAACTGAAGGTTCAACCTATATAGTTTTGCAAGTTTTATATTCATAGAAGGTCCACTATGCATGTGTTATCTATATAGTTTTGCAAGTTTTATATTCATCAGTTTATATTTTTTTAGTTATATATATACTGGATAATTAACCGAAAGCAATCAATAACCAATAGTTAACCGAACAACGGTTAACCGGCCATCTGTTACAGTTAAGTTATGGTAAATACTTTTCGATCAACCGAACCCACGGTAACTGACTTTGCACACCCCTACTTTATAACAAGATTGTCTCTAAGCGATAGGTAATTGTCGGTTTAACCAGGACATAAGTTTTGTTATGTAATCATGTGTAAGTATTAACATATTTTTGACCTTATTGGTTAGTTATAATATTTTTAAGTATTTATTTTTGTATAAATGGTTTGCGTTGTATGTAATCCATCTGAAACATCGGGGGTTTCAGCCGTTGGATTTATACTTTGGCAAATAGTCCAAAAACTTTGCAATTTCAGTAAAATAGAAGCGGAAGTTTAAAACTTAGACAACCAACAACTCTTTTCAAATATGAAAAAACATTTAGCATAGTGGAATGCCAGTCATCCAGTGGGAGCCTTCGCCATGTGCCAGCCATTATCCTGCTCAATCAACTTGATGTGCATATTAAAAGTCAGCTACCTTGAGTGAGTTCTAGTTTAATTAACGAAACCGTAAACTTCAACAAACATTAAACATGTAAGAAATTAAGGCTTCAATACATCACAAGTAACGTCTCGTATTTTGTACTTTTTATATATAGAAACTTGTATTCGTATTTCATTTCCAATATTGTAATCTGAGACTTCGATCATAATGGAAGTTCATATTTATATTAGTCGTATTAAAATCATACTTATGCAATCAATCGTCAAACACGTGTTTACATGCAAAACCGAGGCTTATTATACATTCGATTATCAATCATGCATACGCGATACTCATCACATACTTACATACACTTTTGATACCTAAAACAAGTTAAAATACAAGTTTGTGGCATAAAATAACCTAAAAACCAAGTACGGGGGCTAAAAGTGAACAAAATAAAAAAATTTTGAAAACCCATTCCCTCGCGCCACACGCCAGTCACACATGTTCCCGTCGCGTGGCGCAACGGTGCTCGATCCGCAGCTGGTTGTTTCCAGCCTACGGGTTGGTCCGAATTTCCACCTCTTTTCTCCTCCAATCACCTCCTAACCCATTTAACACTAATCCTAATCAACCGCATTATAAATAGGAGCCTCCATACACTCCTAAACACTTTCTAAACACTCTAAGCACTTCCAAAGCATCAAATTAACTCAAATCCTTCAAGTTTTGGGCAGATTATTATCAAGTCCAAAAGTGAGCTTTCACCTCACTTTCTTCATGTTCTTCAACTTTCTTTACTTCTAACCTCTTGGACAACATCAAGGATTGTTATCCAACGTTCACCAAGGTGTAAAAAGATGGTACAACTCCATTTTGATGTCCAAAGTGGGTTACATTTTCTGTTTTTATAAAATTTTACAAACTTACATTGTTCATTGTTCGCCTTATAAAATCTTGTACCATACTTAGTCCCAACTAAACTCATGTTGTGGGGCTTATGTTATGGTTTATTTACAAAAGATAGAGTTCTAAAACCTCCCTTATTTACTGCTCTAAAGGTCCCAAGTGACCAACAAAGTGATGAGATCAACCAAGCTTTCAACCCTAAATGTTAAAAGTCTTGAGAGGTTTGATTAGGTGTGAACGATGGGAGCCTTGGCTTTCCAACCATGATTCCACCCATTTCACTTGTTTATTTCATTAGTTAGGCATTCATCTAAGTGGTTTCCAAGGAACCAATGTGAATCAACCCCACCTTGTTTCTAACATTTGCCATGTTGGGTATGTACACGTCTTGGTTGTTCTCATTTGGCCACTTAGTAAATAGAGTTATTTATACATTGTAATCTTATTCATGACCAACCAAAATTATCAACTAAGTTGATGATTTTGTACTTTGTTAAATCCATATAATGAGGTTAAATGGATATCCTACCACCTTGCATGTCAATATATGACTTGGACTAAAATAACTAAATATAAGTATATATATAGATATTACAAACCAAACCATAGTGCCAACCAAATCATGGTTGAGTATTATGAATTACGGTGCTTACCATCTTAGTTCTTAATTTCTCAAAGTTTGGATTCTAATAGCTGATTTGGTACCCATGAAAACACATTAAACATAGTGTCCAAATTGAGTGTCTAGACAAGATGTAATTTTCTTACATACATATTTTCTATGAACTCGAAAATCTCGAATCCAAATTCGTCACCAATTCTATGAACTCACACACCTTCATTTCCCCATTGTAGGGTAATTTCGGTGTCCAATTCCTCAAGCTCATCAACTCACGTTCGTGGAAGCTTTTCAAACCTTGAGTATACTCAATCCCCGTTTTGCTTTAATCACTTTTTGGGGTGCAATATGTATGACATAAACAAACACACTCATGCACACAATCAAAATTATGCAATCACTCAATCCATCAAACATGCTAATTGTTATGCTTAGGTTATTCATGCTAGATATTCAATCATGCAATTACTTGTCATTAACTTTGCTAGCCAATCTTAACATGTATAACGCTATAGGAGCAGCACACCACTCGTTTTCGTGGTCTATGTTAAGTATTCAATCTTTACGGTCTTATCATTGCGATGTTAAGATTACGCTCGTGGAATCTTTGTTTGACACTTAGGTTGTGCATGCTAGTATGTAATTTAACTTAGTATACGAATTGCCATGTTGGATTCGAGAATTCTTTTATACGTATGCTATGTACACCAAACTTGTATGCTCGCCAACCTTTTGTGTTGACATATACTTTATACATGTTGTAGGAAATGTATGATGATGCTCGAAGAAATATACTTAGAGTGGATTAGAAACACACTTGAATTCCATGTTTTGTATTTTTGTTTGTTATGTTCTAGACAAAATGTTGTATTTTCTCTCTTTCAAAACAAAGATTTTCTGTTACTATGAAATGAAATATTGTTATTTAAATTATTGTGACATTTAGCAAGTTATGATGTCTCGAGCAACCTCGTTTTCGTCTCACTCTCATGTTTCCGCCGGCCAATGGTTGGGGCATGACATCTCATAATTGTACATTATATAATAAGCACAGCATTTTATCATAAACCATAACACTTTATATTAATGATAGCATACACACTATACCATACGTAGTTGATCAACCACCGGCAAGCCACAAAGGCACCGCCACCTTTATCACGACCCCGTAGGTAACCGCCTATACCATGGCCTGTAGGTAACCACTTATGTTGTGCTCCCTACTTGCTAGGTCATGATCGTCGATTACATAGCAAGTCTTGCAACCTCGTAGGTAACCGCCCTATCCTTTATCATACTTTAAACGTACAATTCAATTTTGAAAACTTTATCAAATATGAACGTTGCCTTAGAACAGTAATGTGAAGAGGCCAGAGGGGTCTACATACTCTCAGTTGTGATACTTTGTTCTTCTTTACCAAATACAAGCTTTCCTAACCCTTCGTAGCCCTAGATAACTATTCCGGGTTCACATGTGAAACGGCTCAAGTATCAGTCTATAAAACTATGTGCACAGTGCATTTTGCGCTCAATACCATATGACGCACAATGCCCCTTTGTGCTCTAGCAGAGTTTGCGCTCTACCTAGAGCATCATGCTAAACTATACACGTTGCAACATTGTGCTGGCATGAGCTAGTGCAATGTGTCATGCATGAATTGCTTTACGCCTATTCTACTTCTATGCACGCGCAAAGAGACACGCAAGCTATGGAACGCGAACCACATGATCGATGAGGAAGCCCTAAATCTGAACCTTGGTTGATGGCTATGTTTATTCTGATCTGAAATCACATCAAGTTTTAGACTTTATGATCCCATATTACTCAAAATACAATCCCATGAAGTCCCATGCAAAACCGTGAGTGAAACACCAACTTTAAAGAGATTTCACCTCAAAAACGTGAACACCCTTTGATCTTTCCAAAATCAGTGAATACAGGCTCCAAGACACCTTCCTAATTGACGCCTAACTGTAAGGGTCTCTTATTTCTCTACTTGCAATACGTTGCAAAACCGTCTTGAAACATGCTCTTTGTCTCTCTAAACACTCTCTTTTATCTCTCTAAGGTAATACAAGATGGTAAACCAAAAGAGGTATTAGGGTTTCTCTCCCTTTAAATGCCATCATGCTAAATGACTATTTGCCCTTTGTGGCCTTTTCATGTAAACTTTCTTTTTGGGCTTTTAAAGTCCAACATTCCAATTAAATGCCAATGACCTCTAGCTTAAGTGGTAAGAGGACTTGAGTTCTTCTTTGAAGACTCAAGTTCAATTCCCATTTAGTGCAAAAAAGGAGTGAGGCACTGGTGGGCAGTGATAGGAAACACAGGGAAACCTGGGTTCGATCCTTGAGCCAAACGGGTTTTACCGGTAATTTACCGCCGTGCCTACGGGCGGGTGGGTTACCGAGTTTTCCCCGGAATTGGTGGTGGACCACTCGGGTTACTCTCGGAGTACTCCGTTTGTCCAGTAGGTGCCCCAAGAGTGCTCGGGATTGATTTGTTGGTCGTTCAAAAAAAACATTCCAATTAAATCCATGTAATAAATAAGTAAAGAAAATTAAATCATCTATATATATTCTAAAGTTTAGTTATATGTTCTATTTTAAAACCAAAATTTATGGTTGTTTTAAATGATGTCATTTACATATATCCCCCTCCTAGGATCATTTATTACATATATACCCAACCCATAAAATCAATTACATATTTCCCCCTTTTAAACCATACATATTACATATTTACCCATTTTATTAAAATCACTCCTATTGAATTACTATTTTACTCTTAATGAACTTATTAAATGATTATTACATTTTTCCCCCTTCTAATACCATTACTTACATATTTTATGATTTAATGTGTAATATAATTGTTTACAAATAAGATATTAACCTAATGATATGAATTCATTTTTTTATAAGCCCTGCCTATTCTTTTATAAGCTTCTGCCTCTGTTATGTGAAAATTGAAAGTTTTGCTTATATATAATACGTCATAGCTCTTAAGCATTATTTTTTTTTAAAGAAAACAGTCATGCGACCATGGTTTAAAAATTTACTTTTGCTGTAAAACAGTTTTTTCAATATTATTTTGAATGTTTAAAACATGACAATATATATATATATATTCTAAAGTTTAGTTATATGTTCTATTTTAAAACCAAAATTTATGGTTATTTTAAATGAGGTCATTTACATATATCCCCCTCCTAAGATCATTTATTACATGTATACCCAACCCATAAAATCAATTACATATTTCCCCCTTTTAAACCATACATATTACATATTTACCCATTTTATTAAAATCACTCCTATTGAATTACTATTTTACTCTTAATGAACTTATTAAATGATTATTACATTTTTCCCCCTTCTAATACCATTACTTACATATTTTATGATTTAATGTGTAATATAATTGTTTACAAATAAGATATTAACCTAATGATATGAATTCATTTTTTTATAAGACCTGCCTATTTTTTTATAAGCTTCTGCCTCTGTTATGTGAAAATTGAAAGTTTTGCTTATATATAATACGTCATAGCTCTTAAGCATTATTTTTTTTTAAAGAAAACAGTCATGCGACCATGGTTTAAAAATTTACTTTTGCTGTAAAACAGTTTTTTCAATATTATTTTGAATGTTTAAAACATGACAATATATATATATATATATATTCTAAAGTTTAGTTATATGTTCTATTTTAAAACCAAAATTTATGGTTGTTTTAAATGAGGTCATTTACATATATCCCCCTCCTAAGATCATTTATTACATGTATACCCAACCCATAAAATTAATTACATATTTCCCCCTTTTAAACCATACATATTACATATTTACCCATTTTATTAAAATCACTCCTATTGAATTACTATTTTACTCTTAATGAACTTATTAAATGATTATTACATTTTTCCCCCTTCTAATACCATTACTTACATATTTTATGATTTAATGTGTAATATAATTGTTTACAAATAAGATATTAACCTAATGATATGAATTCATTTTTTTATAAGACCTGCCTATTTTTTTATAAGCTTCTGCCTCTGTTATGTGAAAATTGAAAGTTTTGCTTATATATAATACGTCATAGCTCTTAAGCATTATTTTTTTTAAAGAAAACAGTCATGCGACCATGGTTTAAAAATTTACTTTTGCTGTAAAACAGTTTTTTCAATATTATTTTGAATGTTTAAAACATGACAATTAGATTTCTGAAATAGCATTACACAAAAAAATGGAAATTTAGCTCCTGCTTCAAAACAATTAAAATGTTGATGATCGAACTAAGATTTAGGCTAAAGAAAAATTGATTACGACTTGAAAAAAACAAACGTATATTGTATAACAATATGTTTTTTTATATAAGATATTTTAGATAATCAATATTTTAACGTAAATTGTTAGTGTAGTTAACTAAAATTTAAATGTATAATGGGTCAGTTGTAAAAAATATGTAAACTTAAACTTAACCAGTAACTAGATATGTAAAAAGGTCACTTGTTTTATAAAATGGGTATGACCGTTTTTTTTTTCAAAGAAATATTTTAAAGATTTTATCATAACATATAGAGTATTGACTAGATTGATTTTGAAGTTAAGAGATAAGAAATTAAGAAAAAAGGGTAAAAGGGTAATTTCATAAAGAAATGGGGAAATATGTAATTGATTTTAAAGATTGGACAAATATGTAATAAGGGCTTTTAATAAGGGGATATATGTAAAAATTCCTTTTAAATGCACCAGCCTATAAGAATCCTATTAATTTCATTTAATTTACTTAATAATCACAAGTTACATTACTTTAATCATTTGGGTCAAAAACAATTCCAGTTTAATAATCACAAGTTACATTACTTTAATCATTTGTGTCAAAAATAATTCCACAAAAATAATTCCACAAACCCTGGATCATCTGATAATAACAATAAGAAGAAAGCTCCGGCCGCACACAAATCTCCGGTATTCGACTGCGATTGCTTCGATTATTACACGAACTACTGGTTCCGGTGGGACACGTCTGTTAACCGAGAGCTAATTCATCAAGTAATTGAAGCTATTGAAGAAAACTTTACCAGTAGTGAACAGGTTAACTGTCGCGGCCGTAAACCTAACCAGAAGAAAGAGAAGGCGAGCCATCGGAGGTTCGCCGAAAAAGCTTTAAATCCTCCGCCAGAGGTTTCGGTTTCGCCTCCGTACGACATCTCATTAGTTTCGCCTCCGTACGACATCTCATTAGTTGCATCGTTTTGGTTTTGATTTTTCCCAGGAATTGTTTTGTTTCGATCTAAGTTTTTTGAGTTCGTTTCGGTAAGATCTTTTACGTTTTTTGTTCCGTTTTCAGTTTTTTTTAGTTTTGTGTAAATTTAGTTTCCTTTCCGGTTAAATTCGCTTTATTTGTTTTTGGTTCAGGTTCGGTTTTCATTTCAGCAACATTATTTGTCTCAGCTTATTTGTTTCGGTAAAATTATTCAGTTTGTATAGGTTCATTTCGGTCTGGTTTGTTTTTTGGTTCGTTTAGGTTTGGTTTCAGTTTCCTTGGTTTTCGCTTTTAGTTGGGTTCCATTTTTTATTTAGTCCCCGGTTCGCTTTCTATTGGCTCAAAACTATTTATGCGGATCAAGTTAAAAACATATATTCACATACACACACGCGTAGTTAAGGTACGTTGCATAATCTATACATCTTGCTTTAAATAGAAGTAGGTGCAACCCGTAAACGAATTGGAGGTTCAATGTTATGTTCGTTAATTTTCGTTCATTTATGTTCGATGATTGACTTTCGTTTATGTCTGTCCTCTCTCTTATTTGCGTTCGTTTGTAACCATTCTTTATTTTCATTTGAATGTTCGTTTAAATTTATACATTACTAATATTCATTTGAAATAGTTTTCATATTATCAAACCATTTATTTACTTTTAAAAAGTTGGATGTAATGATACTGGTAGAATATTGACTTCCACCATGCTGGTAAAATTAACACAGATTTACAACCCACCAACCCGATTACTACTCGCCTCCCTATTTAAATAAATGGGTTAAATAAGTAATGAACTGCATTCAGGTTACATGAATTTAAGCGTGACGGAGTTAGACTTGCATGGAGTTTTCCTACATATTTTGATAGGTCTGTTTGAATTTGCATATAAAAAATAATTATCTGAATATAATTTATTTCAACTTCAACTTTCAGTAAACAATTTCTAAGTTTAGCTATATCTTATATTTAAAATCAAAATTTATGGTTGCTTTAAATGCATTACAATTAACTTTAATGAAACAGTACCAGCCTTTATGACTATGTTTAATCAATGAGTCTCTTCCTTTTCTCCATATATTAATGTTTAAGTTAGGGTTTATAGACTTTTCATAACAATTCACCTTAAAGGATTGATTGGTTATTAGATAACTAATACTTAATATTACAATAAACTTTAATGAAATAATACGAGCCTTTATGACCATGTTTAATCAATGCGGCTCTTCCTTTTCTCCATATATTAATTGAAATAGCTCTAGCACGGGATTTCTGGACTCTGAGATACACTATCAGTTTAGCAAATGGTAGTCTTGAGGTAAGTTTATTGTACCATTGACGGTTCACCATTATCTTTAGAAATTTACTTCTGATGTATATGTTGCTACTTTAAATAACTGAGAAATAGAGGCGAAACGAGTTGGTTAACGGGTATTAAAACAACATCACATGACTATAAGCACAATGACAATTGTCACAAATAGAGGACTACATTGTACCTATGCGTCAACTAAAAATAAAATTTAATTAAATGGACTAAACAACTACATTAAGTTTGAGACCAGGGTAAAAATCTAAAACATTATTTTTGTTTATTTTTTACTTTTATAACCAGATGTGTTGCAGACATCTGAAAATGTTACCCTGGAGTCGGTACACAAGATTGGCAAGCTGGAGTGACATACGTGTCCAGATAACACTTTTTAAGTCCTGCATACCCTATTTATTAAGTATTGGGTTAATTGTAATAAATTTTAGTAAATAAATATATAGATTATATAACTAAACACTTGAAGAACTGTTAGGATTTGTTAATTTTGTTGGTTTATAAACTGCTTTCTGATATATAAAAGGGAACAAAACCTGCAATTTGACTTTTAGATGTTAAAACTAAATTTATATGTGTATGTAGTATAATATGTATATATATATATATATATATATATATATATATAACATCTATTTTACACCATTTAAAACACAATGAAAAAGAAAAAAATAAAAAAATTTGAAAATGTGACGTCTTTTGAAGAGGATTGAGAAACCACACGTCCATAGATTTGAAGTTTTGTGAGACCACATGTGGTGGGGCGCAAACCTCTCTCAAAGCGTCTTAAAAACGTGGGGGGACACTGTACCCTCGGGTGTTTTGAGCCTTTTTTGACTGGTGGTGCTACCACAAAGCGCCGAATGAGGAGTGGACTTTGGTCAAAATAACCATGGTCAAACGACTAACTTTGAAAAACCCGGTTTTTGTTTTAAAAATCTATACTATATTCGCACTTTCGTACCGTGTCACGCACTATCTATATCAGTCGTCGTTCCAAGAAAAAACAATAACTATTATGCAAGTCGTGCATCGCACGGGTATTCCCCCTAGTTTTTATTAAATATTCAGATGTTACACCTTCGGAATACTCTTTTTTTTATTACCAATCACTAGTCTGAATGGCTTTTGAATTTGGGCAATGTCATAAATAATAATATAAAAGTGAAATAAAGTATGTCTTACAAAAAAACACCGTATATAAAATTTACAAGCTATGAAACTACTTTATCTTTTGGTGTACATCTGTAATGCTAACAAAATTGAAAATATGCTCTGTAATAATATTTTATATAAATCAAGACATAGGCAGGAAAAGTAATAATAAAATAAATAAATTTTAAGAACTTGGATCCCCGGTTCAAAAAGTCATTTTAAATGAAGACAATTCAAGAGTATTCAACGATTCAACTTGTGACAATTTCGCTGGTTCGTTGCGTTTCTCAAAACATTGTTTATCGTTTACCGTCTCGTACCATTGTCATTTCCTTCACCTAATATATACAACTCCAATATGCTCACTATAATCATTGAAACTAGTACTAAGTAGAAAATTTTCCAACTTTTAACATGAGGAAATTGATTTGAAGTATATGGAGAATCCAAAAGTGGGGTTGAAAAGTATGAAAGACAGATCTTCCACTATCTTTAGTATGTGGACACACCATATTCGTGACAAAATGTGGATTAATTGTGACAACCGACCCAGCTAGATCTTGTATGTCTACATGAGTCGGTAGAGGAAATTTCTTTCATACCATATACTATGTATACAAAGACTTCTTGTCGTTTGTGTTGTCTTTCTTGTTTGTAGCTTTTACAAATCCTTTGTTTTTATTTCAATTTATTCTATTACTCTTTAACTTTTTGTATTTTAACAATTTTGGAACAACTTTGTGCCCGTAACGACTACATGACAATTTGGTTTACGACGTGTCAACGTGTGTTTGTATTTTTTTATTATTTGTTTTGTTCGGTTCGGTTATGAAAGATTTTGTTTACATACACTTTTTGAATATCTTGTGTGAATTTTACATGATGTGAACAAAAGAGTTTTTGTCACTACATCGCTTTAGCAGTTGTATCATATGTTGTTGCATCAATAAAACCATAAATTAAACTCATTTCGTTTTGGTACACGAAACCTGTCAAGTGGCAAAGCGGGTGGGTTAGGTTGTGTAACGGGTCAAACCAGGTTGGTGCATAGTAGGTCACAACGGGTCAATTTATAAAACCTGTAAACACGGTCTCAAATGGATTAGTACAACTTATGCATTGGCAACCCAAGTAACGAAAATGTCACACTTCAGCCACCCAGATTTCAAACATCATTTCAGGCTACCAGAGTATCAGCTTTATGAATGGCCAGGTCTATTCGCACACGGCTGTTGTCTTTTTGCACATCCAAAGCGCCTCGCTATGGCCAAAGCGGGGCGCTTTGGCTTTGGTCAACAGACAAGGACTGACTTCTGATAAATCCATCCCTGCACGTTGATCAATTAAACAAATATTAATAAACAAATAATAATTAAACAAATATTAATAAACAAATAATAATTAAACAAATAATATTAAACAAATAATAATTAAACAAATATTAATAAACTAATAATAATTAAACAAATATTAATAAACAATTAATATTAAACAAATAATAATAATTAAACATATATTAATAAACAAATAATAATTAAACAAATAATATTAAACAAATAATAATTAAACAAATAATAATTAAACAAATATTAATAAACAAATAATAGTTATTAATAAACAAATAATAATTAAACAAATAATAATTAAACAAATATTAATAAACTAATAATAATTAAACAAATAATAATAATTAAACAAATATTAATAAACAATTAATATTAAACAAATAATAATTATTAAACAAATATTAATAAACAATTAATAAAAATTAAACAATTAACAAAAAAGAATAATAAACATGAACCAAAGTGCCCCGCTTTGGCCTCGGCGCGACGCTTTGGTTCTTCGTTCTGAAGAACAGAACCCAAACAGCAGGAGATTATGGCCAAAATCAACAACAATCAACCATCAACAATGAACATGTGTGAAAGCAGAGATTAAGGGGTTTAGAACGCACCTTTTTGCGCCTGAAAAGCTCGAAAAATCAACGAAAATGGCTCGAGTGTGTGAGGATCGCACCTTTGTGTGTGTTTTTGTTGTTTGGGTGAAGTGGGGGGGGGGGAGGATGCCCCGCTTCAGTGTATAACGAGGGACCAAAGCGCCCCGCTATGGCCATAGCGCGGCGCTTTGGACCCAAAACGCTGCGTTATGACTATAGCGGGGCGTTTTGGGCATTTTTTAAATTTTTTAAAATTGTTTTTAATTCACAAACGCGTCGATAAATAGTCTAAATTTTCCTTTTTTTCCATTATACATCATTTTTTAATATATATGGACTATACGACAAGTTCCGGATCAAATCGGTTACGTGTGATGTCTTATTCCGTTATCTCGTATCATTTAGGTTTGAAATCACAAGTACTCCTGTGAGAAGTGTTATGTGTATCAGCCGCCTACCGTACATGAACATGACGTATTTTTTCATTAATTGCAGTATTATGATGTATATTGTCATTTCGGGTCGTACAAGTGCGTATTGAATCTGATTGGGTCGTCTCGTTGACATTCGGTTTTTAACGTGATGTAACGCGTATATTGAACAAACACAAACGTGATTATTATTAAACAAATTTAAGATACATCGTGAACATATGGGGTTGCATTAGGGTCAGGGGCACGATACGTAAGCATTTCGTACGTGTTGATATGATCCCTGTATAATGTATGCCAGGCTGCTGCGTGCTCTGTTCTGTTCGCTGTCCAGAGTAGGTTTGGGGGAGGCATTGGATAACAACCTCCAAGCTCTACATGTATGAAATGCCCATTGTCGACGAACACAACCGCAACTACCAGGTGAGGTTCCTCAGCTTCGTTTGGGCCGCCCAGCAGAGGGAAAATTGTATCGCTCCCACGAATGTCGAAGGTGTGAACAATCACACCGTATCGTTGGGCAATAAGAAACCCCGTCTCAGGCATCGACATGTAATTTTCGATACCTGCTCGTCCCACCCCCTTGAAATCGATCCGTTTAACCAGCGCATCATAATGTCCTATGTTTTCCGGATCGAAAACCTGCCTCCAAAGCGATTCGTTCATACGTAACTCCTTTAGAAGTTGTTCCCGGATCTTCAAATATGAATTTTGTTTCACTCCTAACCCAACAGCCACCGATCTAAATCCACAATGACCATCTGGTTTCACGTCCTTTATTCTAACGATGTATGGATGGATCACTTTGGGAATCTGAGATGCGTAGTTGCGGATCGCTATATCCGTCTTAGGACCGAGCTTGATATTCGGGAAATCAGGGTGTAGGTTGAGCGGTTTGGTATTCTTTTCTCTTCTAGAATCTTCGGCTGATATGTACGAGCTGTGACGGGGAAGATCGTCTGAGGCATCGACCCAAGTTTCTTCTGACGGAATGTAAGAGCTTTGTCTAGCGGTTTCAACCTTTCTTTCTTCCTGCGTTTTCAATGTTGGTCGACCACGAGTTTTCTTCAGAACAGCAGGAGGTTTTTTGTTACTGTTCCCTGGATTGAGGATTTGCTGAAACTTTTCAAAGAAGCTCCTTTTCACTTGAGGGGGTGTTGGATCGATCTGTTTTTTCAATTTTTCAAATTCCGCGTCTACATCGATATCCTCTATGTTATTCCTTGCAGGCTTGAAGTCAAGCTTCTTCCAAAACACGTCTATGTGTGTGATCCGGATTTGCTGACCTGTGGATGAAAACAAATTAGGTGGCAAAATCATAACGAGAAAGGTCAAAAATAATAATTACCTTTATTTTCCAACTTTTCCAAACGACAGGCACATGGCAAACCACAGCTGGTAAAAAGTTGGCAACCACAGCTTGCACCGTAGGCTCTCAACCCGTCTTCCTTACGTTTTAGTTCCATACTCAAAAGCTCAATCGCATATATTGAAACCTTTCTGAGAATATATGCAAGCATGGGCTGATTCTTGTGGTGCGTCATCACTTTTCGGAGGCTTGTTTCAAAGCTACTTCTAATCTCGGCGTATTGTTTATCAACAACATGATCAACATACAGTACAAGTTTATCCAGTGTGTTGCGATGACTTGGAAAGTGACTTTTTAATGTTGCATGCATGCTCTCAACCCTGTTGGTCGTAGTCCGGTGAAAGTTGATAGTTTGGTTAATCCAGGAAGATACAAACTTTTCACGGTACGGATCCAACCAGGATTTCTTCAAATAATCAAAAACCTCTAAAATTAAAAAACGTAAATAGTCAGTTTTTGTTATTATATAAAATTTGAACATAATTATGTAAGAAATACTCACGTTCACGGTCAGCTTCTTTCAGCTGTGCTTCAAGGTTTTCCAAGTTATACCTGTATATTTCCTCGGTCGTAGACTCGCACAATGTCCAAAATGTACGTACGGATTCTTTCCACTCCTTGTCAGAGAATTTCTTCTTGCTGTTCTTATTAATATTTTGTTGAATATGGAACCGACAAAGATACTTATGCGCTTTTGGAAAAACTTGTTCACACGCGTTCATTAGCGCAAAATCCCTGTCTGTTAAAATCACGCGCGGTTCCATACATCCTGCCAGCATAGACTTGATCCTCTGCAACACCCATAGGTAGTTCTCTGACTTCTCAGCGGAAATTACCGCACAAGCAGCCGTAAACGATTTGTTTGTCGACGTCATGCCTACGACCTGAACAAATGGCAGGTTGTACATGTTCGTTTTGTATGTGGCGTCAATCATTAGCACATGCGGGAAGGCACACCACATAGTGAATGATTTTTCATGAACAAAGAAGACGTCTTCAACTTCGTTCGATATCTCATTCGTGCGCATGTAATAAGTGTAATTTTTTTCGATAAGAATGTTTTCAAGTTTTTGCATCGGAGACTTACCGACATTTTTTTCGGCGTTGATCTTCTGAACAGCGTTGTGTATATCTTTCGGAATAAGCTTTCTAGCCGGATTGTTTTTTGTCAGCGTTCGCCAGATACTTTGGTTGCGAATATCTTGCTCTGCCAGCTCCTTAACCAGTTTTTTGTCCTCCGAAGAAAGCCTTCTCGCATACGCGTGACCCTCGAAGTTTTCAATAGGAGTGTGGTTATGCTTCGCCTTCGTCACCTCGATCCTCCAAACACTTCCGGATGATTCCGAAAACCCGATCATCTCGAACGGGCAGCCTATTTTCTTGCTACCCGTTTTCCTCTGTGTAGCTACACTCTTATGCTCCCCACCAAAAGTACATTGAAACCAAATCTTGTAATTCTCTCCTCTTTTATTCGACCTCTTTGTCACAATGAGGTAACCATTGTCTTTTGCCGTGTCTTGTACCCAACGCACCAACTCTTTACGTGACGAAAAGGTCTGCGTTGTATCAAACGAAAATGTAACCGGGTAACAACCTTCCTCGTCAACAGACACATCCTCCGGCTCACCATCGTCACCGAGGTTCGAATAGACTTGATATTCAAAGCTCTGTTCACAACCGTAACTCTGGTTTGGATAACACTCCTGCTGTACAAAGCTTTGCTCGCCACCGTAACCGAAATTCGAATAACCTTGTTGACAACCGTAACTGTCGTTTGGATAACACTCCTGCTGTACAAAGCTATAGTCGCCACCGTAACCGAAATTCGAATAACCTTGTTGTGCGTAAGGGTCCTCCACAGGGGTATTCAAATCCAGCTGCACCGTGTTATCACGATAACGAATGCCAGATACAACCTCTGTCTCCCTCAAGTTGGACGACACCGGTTTCTCAAACGAGTCAGAAATAGCGGTCCCCTCGTAAGAATCAGGAACAACTGACTCGTCAGAATATTGACCGAAAAGATAGTTACTGAACCACGACATCGTTTTTTCAAAAAATGTAACTAATAGAGCAAAGAAGATCGACAAAAAACAATCCGAGTTATGAATCTCGAGTCTGGCCAGTGATTTAAAGGCAGCATTTGGGGTCGAAGCGCCGCGCTATGGCCAAAGCGCGGCGCTTAGGGTTCACGGGGCGACTGAAACCTCGTATCACCTTTATGTCTGTCAGTCTGTCAGTCAGTCGAAACCTCGTATCAACTTTTGTCGCCCTAAGCGCCCCGCTTTGGCCATAGCGCGGCGCTTAGGGGTGTGTATTTTGGCCGTGTGTAATTAGCATGATCCTTATGAATACATGCTTCAAGAAAAGCTTTTACCACTTTCTCATTTTTCTAACAAATCCTTAGTTTCTTTCGCTTTGAGATTCGCCAGTTTGTTTCATACCTAAAGTCATAAACTAAAACCAACATGTATTAAACTTGAAGCCGTAGCAGCACTCAACCTAAATAGCACGTTGTCCATCTAATCATATTAATCAAAATATTATTAAGATTCAAGACAAACAATGCATTTGCTTCTTGAACATCTTATAGGCTAACCATAACTCCAAACTTGATTTGTATCCATTAGTCAAATACAACCACGATTCATGAACAGATACGCGCTTGTAGCTTGCACCATACAAGAAAACAATAACATCTATATGTATTAGTTTTTCTGTTGCGCGCTACCATCAAGTGTAAAAGTAAACGAATGTGATAACACCTTGTTGATGCAACAAACACGGGACCAAGGATGGTAGCTGGGCTGGTCAGGCAAAAGGGCTGAAGGGTTCAGTTTTGCCTAACGCAGGTCGCGGGGTCCCTCCACGTTTGCAAAACGTGGAAGGAGGTTCACTAGTATGTTTGAATTATTTGCTTTGAAGTTCTTTCTCCAAGGCCGGCTCGGATCCAGAAAAGAAAGCAAATAGAATGAATGAGATGAATCTGATGGAGAGTTATTTGGAAGTGACAAAGAACTCTTTGAATGACTAGAGATTAAGGAATCTCTGTGCTTTTCGGAATGTCTTTGAAGTGTTTATGAGTTGTCTTCTTATAGTGGAAGACACCTCTCGAAATGGCATGGACTATACTAGCGAGACCTGTTTGCTTATGGAGGGTTTCCCCTTTTGGAGTTGAAGGCTTTGGACCCCTGGTTAATAGAGTGTGCCTGTGCAGACCTGCTCTGACTTTGTGAGTTGGTGAGCGTGAGTTGGTGGGACGAGGCTCTAGATATGACTAGTTACTGTTTCTCGATTCCCTCATTTTACAGCTTTTCATCCGATGAACCTTTCAACCTTTTAAGCTCTTTGCATATTAATAATTTTATTTATCCTTGGGCTACCCCCGTCGTCAGCCCCCCAAGTCAGAGGTTTTTGGGGTATCATGCTCAAAGACTTCTGACTTTTATGCATGTCTTTTAAAGGCTTCAAGGGTTCGTTGTTTGGAGGCTTGAAGGGTTTGAGGCAGTTACTTTTTTGAATTTTGAATTTTAATCGATTTGACAGTTGATTTGACATGTGCCAGGCAGCGGATTGGCAGGGATTATTTATTTACCTTTAATACCCCTACTTTACTCTCATATTTATTTTAACGGTTGCAAAATTTCTTCATTTTTCTTTCAATCATTCACAGTTTTCCTTCCTCAGGTTAGTTTCTCTTCTCCATTTTCACTTTTACTTTGTTCTATCATGGGTGCCCTTAAGGATTTAGCGAGGTCATTCTCTCGGATGACACAAGAGGAAGTAGACCTGTTTTGCCTTGAGTATGGTATTGATAAAAAGTTTAATCCAACCGCCCCTTCTTGCGATGTTTCTATTGACAAACCGATTCCTGGTTCGATTGCGTTGTATTGTCGCCATTTTCAATGGTCCAATCTTCGTTACCCTTTTTCGTTTTTTGTTCTAAACTTGCTTGAGTATTACCGAGTGTCTTTTGGGCAAGTTCATCCAAAAGGAATGGCTAGGGTTTTGCACTTTGAAGTGCTCTGTCGTGCTCTTGGCTATGATCCCTCTCTGTTGCTTTTCCGGAGGTTTTTTCGTTTAGCCAAAAATGGCGATTGGTTTACTTTTGAAACGACAAAGGTTGATACTTGTCTCATTTCATCCATGGTTACAACCCTTGGATCCTGGAAGGATCAGTTTTTCTGGGTTTCTGATTCTATCATTCCTTTCAAAATGGTATGGAGGCGTCCGGATGCTGTTCTCAATGATCCGGAGCCTTCTGAGTCTGAATTGAACGATGCCTTTCTTTCAGCCATTCGGGGGTGCCCTTCGAGGGTTCGTCCCTTTCCCGAACATTTGTTAGTGCTTTTAGGGGTTAGTAATATTTGGGCAAAAGCCGATCGGGATCCGGTGTTAATGAGAAATGGCCTTGGTATGCATTTTCTCCCTTATGCCTTTTATTTTACTTTGGTTGTGACTTATTTTTCTTTATTTGTTTTTTGGCAGTTATGTCTGCTTTGGACTTCATCAAGAGTGACGACACGTCCGATGTTGTTTTTGAAGATGCTCCAACTGTTCCGGGTGAGAATGTTGTGGTGAGAACCTCTGAGCAAAGGTTTGAGGGCACGGGTTATGCTAATGTTGCCAATGTTAAGGGTTTTACCAAGTCTACTGCCCCTAAGTCTTCAAGTCGCCGATCTTCTCGTCGTTTGCTGAAAGCTGGGCCTCAATCCACTTCCACTGAGCCAGTGGATTTGACTGATGATATTGAGGTTTCAGAGGATCAGGTTGAAGCGGGTGTTGAACAAGATAAGGAGTTGGTTGTTCATGGCAAGAAGGTTCGAGGTAAGAAGGTTACTCCTGTTCAAGAATCTTCAAGCAGGGACGCTGGAGGGTTGGACCCTGAAGGTGTTTATGTGCCTTCTTGGCAAGTGAAGAATGATGATACCTTCAAGGATGCTGTCGTTTGTGAGGATGATCTTAGTCATCTTGCTCCTCCCTCTGTTCGTGAAACCATTGCTGAGATGGACGATGACTTTATGTTATCTCGCATGGTTTTAACCACTTGTAACCTTGCTGCCATGCTTCCCCAAGGGATTACACGCTTTCGCCAAAGGATGCGGGAGTATGAGGATTTTTCTAAGAAGAAGGACAAAATGAAATCCTCCCTAGCATCGATGAAGAAGGAAGTGGCTGGGTTTGCAGAGAAGGAGGCGGCGTGGAAGAAAGAGGTTGATGATCTGAAGAAGATGCATGCCATTGAGATGGGTGACCTGAGGAAGAGCTTTGAGGCTAATTTGCTGAAGTTGAAGGCTGATCGAGAGGCCTTGTCTGTCCAGCAGCAGGCTTTTCGTGAAGAAAAGGAAGGGTTGAAAGCTTCAGTTGGTCAGGTGACTGCGGATAATCAATGGTTGATCGAGCATGGGTTCCAGCAGGTTGTTACTTACCTTTTGCATTCCAAGGAATTTAACTCTGCCCTTGGTGATGTTTACACAAAGCTGCTGAACCTGGGGAAGCATCAAGGCCTTACTGCTGGCTATAAACTTCATGAATCTGGACAACCTTTGGAGAAGTCACCCATGTTTCGTCCCGAGGCTTCTGATATCTTTAAGGCTTCTATTGAGCAGATGGAGAGGCTAACCTACCCTTACATTCATGAGGTATCCTCTTGCTTTGGTAAGCCTTTGTCTGTTTTACAGGGATTGAAGCCTGAGGGGTTGAATGAGAAGGTTTGTGCTGAGGTTTTGGGTTCTTTGTCGAGGAAGAGGTCTTACTCTGGGGACAGTGATGATACCCTTTCGAGTCTGCCTGAAACTTCGAAGGATGCTGGTTTGGAAACCTCTGCGGTTGGTGGTGAAGAAGGTGCCAAGGTGAAGAAGACTAAGAAAGCCAAAAAGTCTAAGGGTGAAGGTTCTAGGCCCTCTGATAACTGACATTTATTCGTAGCTTTCTTAGCAAACACTTTAATGTTTTGTAATGTTTTAAACAATGTTTAGGTTTTGGGAACCCTTAAGGTTCCTATGGTTGGTTAGGCCTATATGGCCGTTGAACACTAGTTTTATTTGCAAGTCACTAGGGCTTGTTTTGACTATCTTATGAAGGTCTTTTATGGCCTTTCTAACTATGACATGATGGTTGTCGTTGGTGTTTTTGTTTGTTCCATTTGCTTGGTTTGTTTTGTGGGGTTTCAACCCTTCAAGCGTTTTGTATAGTTGCTGATGGGTTGAAGCCTTTAACCTTTCAAGCTCAGTACCTATTGGTTGAACTTTGGGTAGCTTCTTGATTTGGTTTGTATGTTTGGTTGATAGGCTTGTTTATTTATTCTTGCCTTGTCTTTGTTTACTTTGTCTTTATGTTTTTTACACTTTAAAGGGTTCAGTGCTGCAGTCACTTTGCCTTAGTGTTTATCATCAAGACGTAGTATCTATCCTTTTCTTTTATTTCGTTGTAATTTGTTTGATTTCGTAAGTCTATTTGTGGAGTACATTTTTTAGACTTAAGGAACGATTGGTGTAGGCTGTTCAAACCTGTCTATGAGACATTGTTGTTTTTCTTTGATGAGTCTCATGGAGTTGTATTGATCTAGGAACTCACCCCTTATATAGGTCCATTCAACCCTTGAACCTATTGAGCGATATGGCCTGGGAGCTCATCCCCTTACATGGCCCTTGCCATGGAGTTTTTTGCTAGGTTCTCAACCTGATATTAGGATAGAAAGACAAGTTTGATAAAGTAACTTCATTCATTCAAGCAACATTTGCTTTTACAAAAGGTTTTTGTTTTGCTACAAACCAAACTTTCTAAACATAGAATTTTCTTAAAGTTTTTCCGTTCCAGTGCCTTGGGAGTCTTTTGCCTTCTAGATCTCCCAGCTTGTAGGATCCTCCTTTGTGTGCTTCGAGGATGGTGTATGGACCTTCCCATTTCGGGCCTAGTTTCCCTTGATTTTCTTTTTTGCTTGCTTCGTTGTTTCTGAGGACTAGATCCCCTGGCCTGAATCGTTCGTTCTTGACCTTCTTGTTGTAATAGCTTTCCATCCTTTGCTTGTATTTGGCTTCTTGTATTGCTGCTTGATCCCGGGCCTCCTCTAGGAGTTGTAAGTTCAACATGGTCTCTTGTGTGTTTACCTCGGGATCCATGTTGACAATTCGTTGGGTTACAACTCCTATTTCAGCGGGGATTACGGCTTCGGATCCGAATACCAAGCTATAAGGTGTCTTTCTGTGACTTGCTTTTTCTGTTGTTCTGATTGCCCATAAAACGCTAGGCAATTCTTCCAGCCAATTACTTTCATATCTCCCCAATCTTGTTTTGATGCCTTCCACTATGCTTCTGTTGGTTCTTTCAACCTAACCGTTTGACTGCGGGTAAGCCACTGAGCTGAAGATTTGGTTGATCCTGTACTCCTTGCACCAAAGGCTGAAGGGTTTCTCAGCGAATTGTTTCCCATTATCGGTGACAATTACTCCTGGCAGCCCATAGCGGCATATGATATTCTCCCATACAAAGTCTATGATTTGCTTTCCTGTGATCTTGGCAAGGGGTTTGACCTCTGGCCATTTGCTGAAGTAATCAATTGCTACCAACAGGAATTTTACTCCCCCTTTGCTTGGAGGGAATGGTCCAACAATGTCCATTCCCCATTTATGGAATGGCCATGCTGAGGTTATGGGGACCAAGTCATGTTTGGGACTTTTTGGTATTGGGGAGTGGATTTGACAGGCATCACATTTCTTCAATTGCTCGACGGTGTCACGATGCATTGAAGGCCAGAAATATCCCAAGTTCATGAGCTTTGCAACCACCGACCTAGCTCCAAAATGAGCTCCACATATTCCTTCATGCACTTCTTTGACCAAATACTTGCTTTGTTCAGGGCCCACACACCTTAGCAATGGTGCAAGGTATCCTTTTTTATAGAGGATTTCTCCTTGCAACACATACTGTCTTGCTTTGATCTTTACCCTTTCAGCTTCTATTTGATCGTTGGGTAGTTCGTTGTTTTGAAGGAATTTCTTTATGGGAGTCATCCAATTTGGATCTTCCTCAGTGACCACATCTTGTACTTCCAATTCGTCAATTGAACGAGCCTTCAACACTTCAACCAACACCTTTTTTGTGAGGTGGGCGAATGTGAGGGACGCTAATTTGCTTAAGGCATCAGCCTTTTTGTTTTGGGATCTTGGAATCTGTTTGATGTTGCATGCCTGGAAGGTGTTCATTAATTCCTTGGATTTTTCTTTGTACCTTCTCATGTTGGGCTCCTTGGCGACATAGCTGTCATTGACTTGGCTTGATACTAGTAGTGAATCAGTGAACACTTCAAGCTTTTTGACTTTCATTTCTTTGGCTAGCCGGAGACCAGCGATCAGTGCTTCGTATTCAGCCTCGTTATTGGTGGTCTGAAAGTTGAAACGAAGAGCATATGTGAATTCTAGCCCCTCAGGGTTGATTAGGATCACACCAGCTCCTGACCCTTCAACGCTTGAAGCCCCGTCGGTGAATAGTTTCCAGGCTTCAGGGTTGGAGGGTTCAGTGGTTGTGGTGTTTACTTCTTCAGTCTTTTGGCTTGGGACTTCCACTAGGAAGTCAGCCAAAACCTGAGCTTTGATTGCTTTTCGTGGGACGTAGGTGATGTTATGTTCACCTAGTTCCACTGCCCATTTTGCCAATCTACCTGAGTTTTCAGGCTTTTCAAGCACGTTCTTGACAGGTTGGTCAGTGACCACTTGTATAGGATGTGCTTGGAAGTATCTTCTAAGCCTTCTGGCTGTTTGGACCAAGGCTAGGGCTAGTTTTTCAAGGGGAGGATATTTGGTTTCAGCTAGTTTTAAAGTTTTGCTGAAAAAATAGACGGGTACCTGAGCCTTGTCTCTTTCAATGGTGAGGACTGCACTGATGGCTTCGTCGGCGACTGAGAGGTACACCGATATGAGCTCCCCAGTTTCTGGTGCTGCAATATCAGGTAGTGAAGCAAGGTGCTGCTTCATTTGATTGAAAGCTTCCTCAGCCTCATCGGTCCATCTGAAATCTTTCTTATCTGAACAATTCTTGAGCGTTTTGTAGAATGGTAGAGACCTTTCGGCCAGTTTTGAGGTAAAACGCTTCAAGGCTGCAAGCTTCCCATTCAAGCTTTCAACCTCCTTCTTGGTTCTTGGTGGTTTAGCTTCGAGAACGGCTTTTACTTTGTTGGGGTTGGCCTTGATGCTTTGCTTTCCAACAATATGACCCAGGAATTTTCCTTCATCAAATCCAAACGAGCATTTTTCCGGGTTAAGCTTCATGTTGATTTTTCTAAGATTCTTGAAGGTTTCTTGGATGTCATCAAGCATCTGGTATTCCGTTTTGCTCTTGATCACCAGGTCATCGACATATGCTTCCATGTTTCTACCAATTTGGTTTTCGAAGGCTTTATCGACGAGTCGTTGGTAAGTGGCTCCCGCGTTCTTGAGGCCAAAAGGCATCTTTTGGTAACAGAAAATGCCCTTGTCTGTGTGGAAAGTCGTCTTCTCTTCATCCTCTTTTTTCATGAGGATCTGGTGATAGCCTTTGTATGCATCAAGAAAGCATTTGAACGGGTATCCCGTGAGGGAGTCAACCTTAAGATCAATTTCTGGGAGTGGGTAGCAATCTTTAGGACAAGCCTTGTTAAGATCCTTGAAATCTATACACATTCTCCAAGAGTTATCGGGTTTCCGGACCATGACAGGATTAGCAATCCATGATTGGTACTTAACTTCTCGGAGAATGCCAGCTGATACAAGCTTTTCAACCTCTTGGCAAGCTGCCAGGCTTCTTTCGGGTGCCAAACTTCTTTTCTTTTGAACCACTGGCTTGACATTCGGTGGTATTCTTAGCTCATGTTCAGCAATGTTTCGAGGGATCCCGGTCATGTCTTCGGGAGACCAGGCGAACACGTCGCTGTGATGTTTTAGCAGCTTTTCAAGGTTTGAAAGAGTCTCTTGAGAGAGGTTGGGGTTGACCCTTATCCGCTGTTCGGGGTACTTAGGGTTGATGACTAACCCCTGCTTGTCTTTCTCGTCATTAGAACTTTCTCCTTCGATTAGGTAAGCTTCCTGAGAGGGTTGAAGGGTTGCAATCCCTCTTTCAGTGGGAAACTTGACAGTGCCATGGCCAACAGATACAGCCATGTAAAATGCACATTGTCCGGGCCTCCCTATGATTACGTCGTAGTTGGAAGGGATGTTGATAACCACGAAGGTTAGGGATCGGTTTCTTTCCTTTGGTCCCTCCTTAAGACAGACATCAAGGGTTATTTGCCCCAAAGGCTTCAGGGTTATATCAGCGATACCCTTTATGGAGGTCCCGGAGGGTTGAAGCCTTGAACGCTCCTCGTTGCTTAGTTGATTGAAAAACTTCTCGAACATGATTTCAGTGGCTGCTCCCGTGTCTATGTATGCTTTGCATGTTTGTAAGGTACCCACGATGGCTTCAACCACAAGGGGACCAGGGAGTGGGTCCTTCCTTGTTGGGGGGAAGCAGACACACTGAAGCTCCCAATCCTCCAACCGTCGCTTCTTGTAAGGGACCTTTTCGTCAGAATATACCATGTTTACTTCCTTCCCTTTGCTTTCAGCCATCTTGTCTCGAACTCCTTTGACCAAGTGGGCAAGTTCTCCTGACTTGACAGCCTCTTCAATTCTCTTTTTCAGCTGGAAGCAATCGTTGGTGTGATGTCCCTTTTCTTCATGGAATTCACAGAACTGAGTGGAGTTCTCGTTTTTCCGACTTTTGGGAAGAGGCCTGGGAGGCCTGAAGTTTTGCTTGACCTCTTCCGTTGCCAGGATTTCTTGAGGGGTTTTGGTGAGAGGAGTGAAACTCATACTCTTATCTCTGCTTGGAGGGTTTCGCCCTTCAACCCTTCGAGGGTCTGAACCCTTTGAGCGTCTGTCGTAAGAGTTAAAGTTTCCTCTCTTTCTGGCTGGGCTACTGCTTCGCCAGCCAGAACCCCTTTTTCTTTGTTCTTTGATATCCACAGCTTCCTCTCCCCGAATGTGAGCCTCGGCTCTTTCAAGGGCTTCTTCCAAGGTTTTGGGCAGAGATTTATTGAAATCTCGTGTGAGATACTTGGAGGTTATGGCGTTCATAAAACCGGCAACCCTCATTTTCTCATCAGCCCCCACGTAGGTTAGCCCTTCTTTCTTGTACCGCTCAATGAATGCCCGTAGGCTTTCATTATCTCGTTGTTTTATCTGAAAGATCACTGTCGCGTCTTTAACGTATCTCCTTTGTTGGGAGAAGTTTGCCAGGAAGCCTCTGCTGAGATCGTCAAAGCTTCGAATGCTTTGAGCAGGTAGGTCGTTGAACCAGATTCTAGCGGACCCAATGAGGGTCTGCATGAACATTAGGCAACATTCAGCGTTCGACCATTTTTCTATTCGAGCAGCACCAGTGAAGATCTGAAGATGATCTTCGGGATCTTCAGTCCCATCATACGTTCTGATGTGAGCTGGCATCTTGATTTTTGACTGAAAGTCATAATCAGCTATCTGTCTTGAAAAGCATGAAAGGTTACTTGGCTTGTAAGGTTTAGCCAAGTCCTCTTCAGGCCTCGTACCCCCGTTGTTATTATTGCCGTGGTTTCCCTAGGTGGCCAGCACTTGATTGATGAAGTGTTGCCAGGGGAAGTTGGCCATCATCTGAGACATCATGTTGGGTACGAAATTGAAACCCTGAAGGCTTCCAGGACCAACCGAGCAACTTACCCCAAGAGGGGTGCTGGCAACAGCACCTCGTGCTAAAGGGAGCACGGACAGGGCTTGTTCCCATGTGGTAGTTAGAGAAGTGGGACAACTGGTCACCGGGGATTGTAGGAGTTGGTCGAGTGTTAACTCGTGTCCCAGAGGAGTACCACTAACAGTTGGTTGGGAAGAGAGAATAGGATGAACAGTGGGATTTGTCATAGTGGACAGATAAGGGTGAAGGTTTGAAGGGTTGCTAGGACCGGCCTCACCTCTTGTAACGAAGGGAGGTAGAGGTGGCCCAGGGGATAACGTTGGCTCAGGTTCGTCGTAATCCAGACGAATCCTTACACCTTTTTCCCTTTCTCTATTCACATGTTGGTTAAGAAGTGATCTCAGCTCAAGGAAGTTATGAGCGACCCCCTCGGGGGTAAGTTCAACGCGTGTCGGAGTGTCAGACACACCAACGTTAGGAGACGGAGCTCCAGATCTGGATGGGGTTGGTGTGTTAAAGGTAAGAAACTCGGGTGTACTCCCCGGAGTTGAAAAAGGTGTTGTTATCGTTGTGTGAGCTTGACCACTTCCCGGGGTAGAGGTGTTAGGGATCTGGTTTACCTCTCCCGGAGATCCACTTTCTGACATGGTGGTTTTGAATGCGAGGAGCTACACGTACCAGGTCTCTTTTGAGGAGAAACAGCGGCGTAGCCCCACGGTGGGCGCCAACTTGTTGATGCAACAAACACGGGACCAAGGATGGTAGCTGGGCTGGTCAGGCAAAAGGGCTGAAGGGTTCAGTTTTGCCTAACGCAGGTCGTGGGGTCCCTCCACGTTTGCAAAACGTGGAAGGAGGTTCACTAGTATGTTTGAATTATTTGCTTTGAAGTTCTTTCTCCAAGGCCGGCTCGGATCCAGAAAAGAAAGCAAATAGAATGAATGAGATGAATCTGATGGAGAGTTATTTGGAAGTGACAAAGAACTCTTTGAATGACTAGAGATTAAGGAATCTCTGTGCTTTTCGGAATGTCTTTGAAGTGTTTATGAGCTGTCTTCTTATAGTGGAAGACACCTCTCGAAATGGCATGGACTATGCTAGCGAGACCTGTTTGCTTATGGAGGGTTTCCCCTTTTGGGGTTGAAGGCTTTGGACCCCTGGTTAATAGAGTGTGCCTGTGCAGACCTGCTCTGACTTTGTGAGTTGGTGAGCGTGAGTTGGTGGGACGAGGCTCTAGATATGACTAGTTACTGTTTCTCGATTCCCTCATTTTACAGCTTTTCATCCGATGAACCTTTCAACCTTTTAAGCTCTTTGCATATTAATAATTTTATTTATCCTTGGGCTACCCCCGTCGTCACACCTAAACTAGTTTCTTTAAAACAAAAAGGCCTAACAAGTATCAAAAAACAAAACATAAACTAGTCAAATTACAGTCAAACCCGTGACACGCAGTGATATCAAATTACATTCCACATTACGACATACACAAACTCAAACGTATAAATCCCAGCAACAAACTGTATACCCATATAGTTTATTTTGTTAGTGTGTACGTTTCCACAAACGACTTAGCGAAATAAATCAGAATCAAGTATCATACACCCAAACACTACAAACCTGACTATCTACAACCAGGGTTGTTTCAACGTTTTTGTAGGCCCTAAGCGAACTATAAAGTCGAGACCCTATTGAATTGGTATATAGACAATCAACAATTAAGATTGAGATTTGAGTCATTGAATAACCATAGCGATTATTTTTCCTAATGTCGGCCCTAATTTCACCTAATCCGCAATCAGTTTAACATTGGTTACCCAAAAGATGCCGCAAGTAACGAGGGTTGTGTGTTGCGGCGCTGCTTTTGGTTTCTGGAATGAAGCGTGCGCGGACAATCAGGACTCCTGAAGTAAAATCCTAAATCTTGGGCCTAGAAACGTTGTGTTAATGGGCCAAAAGACAAGTTTGATATATGAATAAAAAATTTAGAGGCCCTTGTTTTTTGTTGGCCCTAGTCCTTAACCTAGGTTGATAAGTCTAACGATCCGGCCCTGCAGGGCCGGCCAACCCGTGCCATCGCTCGAGGCCCAAATTTTCAAAGGGTCCGGAAAGTTTTTATAAGCTTATATATATATATATATATATATATATATATATATATATATATATATAGGGTAAGGTTCATGCGAGAACCACCTTTATTGCGAGAACCGCGAGAACCAATGTGAACACAACCTAAAATAGCTAAAAAAACCTAACCCCCACCCCCTCACCCCCCAAAAACCTAAACCCCCCCCCCCCCAACCCCCAAGCTAAAATGCTAAAAACTAACCCCCCCCCCCCCCCTAAAAAAAAACCTAAAAAAAAACTAAAAAAGTTCAAAAAAAATCTAAAAATTTTTTTTGTTAAAATCGCTACTTTTAGTAGCCAAAAATTTTTTTTTTAATTTTTTTTTTGCTACTAAAAGTAGCGATTTTTATATAAAAAATATTAAAAAAAAAAATTTTGTTGGGTGTTTTTTAGCTATTTTTAGGCATTTTTGGTTGTGTTCACATTGTTTCTCGCGGTTCTTGCAATAAAGGATGGTTCCTAACGGATCTTTGTCCTATATATATATATATATATAGGTAGAGGATCCTGTAAAAAGTGCTCAAAGTGTGAGAAGTGTATTATAACACTATATATAATACTATATAACACCATATAAACACCGTATAACAATATGTAACACCATATAATACCATATAACACTATGTAACACTATATATCATTATATAACAAATATAACACTATAGTTTGTCTGATAGCATGTCTATGATAGATGTATAGTGTTATATTTGTTATATAATGTTATATAGTGTTACATAGTGTTATATGGTATTATATGGTGTTACATATTGTTATACGGTATTTATATGATGTTATATAGTATTATATATAGTGTTATAATACACTTCTCACACTTTAGGCCCTTTTTACACTATCCTTACCCTATATATATATATATATATATATATATATATATATATATATATATAGTGGAAGGTTCAAATGAGAAGAATTTTTTTGTAAGAAGAAAAAAAAAGAAGTTTCAACCGATAAGAATGCTTCATTTTACTTCATTTAATATTTGTATTTAATTTTAATATAAGGGTATATTGGTAAACTTACATTAATCATTAATTTGTATTCTTCCCCTTTAATTACTAACTAAATTAAATTTGTAACTCCTTTTCAAAATATATATTTTTCCAAATTAAAAAACAACTTAATTTAAAGTGTAGAATAAATTAATAGTTGTATAGGATAAATTACGAGTTGTGTAGGATATATTTCGAGGTGTGTAGGATAAATTTCGACTGTGTAGGATAAAATTGTATAATCTGTAGGGTATATTTAGGAAAATTGATATGTGTAGGTTTTGTAGATTATATGTAGGATAATTAATGATTAGTTGACTAATTAATTAAAAAGAGAAAAATTAATGATATGAGTTATAAATGAAATAGTATTTTAGTAATATGCACTTTCTTCTTTTTCTTCTCACATTAATTTTTTTCTCAAATGAACCTTCCCCTATATATATATATATAGTAAATTATATAGTTAATATGTGCATTCATTTATTATACATAAAATTGTTGGTGGTGGAGTGTAAAAAACCATCTCAAGATAATGTCAAGGTCTTAAGTTCGAGGCTTGACTCCACCATCAAGGTCTTAATTTTTTTTATTAATTTCCCCTTACCACTTTTGGGTCCAGCTTTTTATTTCGCTCGGGGCCTAAATTATTTTTAGAGTTCTCGAAGACAGCTCATCGGCCCTGTCTACAACTTGAAAACACAATAATGAAATGGTCAAGTTTCATAAAGAAAAGCCAAACAACCCCTTATTAATATAGGGTATGTTTGGCAAAAGTAGCTGGTGGTTGGTAGCTGAAAGCTGTAAGCTGGTAGTTGGTGGCTGGAAGCTGGTAGCTGTAGCTGGTAGCTGTAGCTTTTTAGATATATTTGGTGTTTGGTAGAGTAGCTGGAGCTTTTAATAAAATGTATAAAATAACCAAAATGGACATAACTAAAAATTTAGAAAGTGTGTGCATTAAAAAGTTTCCTATTTTTAAAGGTTAAAATAGTCATTTTTTCTCTAAAAGCTTGTAGCTCCTTCTAAACGCTACTAGTAGTAGCGTAGCGTTCAACCAAAAGCTTCAAGCTCCTAACCTAAAAGCTTAAAGCTCCTTCAACCAAACAAGACTTTTTATTAAGTAGGAGCTTTTTTCTTAAAAGCTTAAAGCTAGAAGCTCCTAAAAGCTCCTAAAAGCTTCATGCCAAACATACCCATAATCTGACGTATTGGATCTTGCAATGAAAAATTAAAGATTTTATTAATCAAATTAATTAGCCATGCATACACATTCATGTTTCAAACATAAGTATCTGTAAAATCAAAATGAAAGCACAAATCTTGTTCAAAAACTAGTCAAACAGGAAACCTTAATACAGTGATTATGTGCCCTATAAAAAAATTGATCATATACTAATGTAACGCGCGATAGGAATTAGATTAAAGAAAAGAATGAATTATGAAATTGCTCAGCTTATGTTTGCTCATTGTATCCAATCGAACTGAAAAATAAGCTCAATAAAAGTTTTTTTTTTTTTTTAAATGTATTAGCCTATCCATTGTCAATGACGCCCCCATGCCAAATCAACACAGGGGCAAACACCAGACCATTGCAAGGCGTCAAGCCTCTTAAGAGATAGGATCCAATCTTTTTAGCCAATCATGTGTTTTCATTTTTTATTTATATTTAGTTTATTAATTATAGAGGTGGGCACGGTTTGGTAATTAGCATTAACCGAAACCGTAACCGAAGTCATCGGTTCGGTTTTTTCTCGATTAATTTATCAGTTTTTGGTTTGATTCGGTTAATTTTAGTTAATAACCAAACCAAACAAGGGCTAAATTTTTTACTTAGAAATACATGTAATGTATGTATAAATACATGAAATAGAGTTATAAATACATGAAATGGTAGTATAAACATGAAATGGAGGTATGAATACATGAAATGGTAGTATAAAAATGAAATGGAGGTATAAAACCTAGAAATATATGATAATATAAATGGTTCGGTTTGGTTCGGTTCATTCAGTTAATTTCGTTTAGATGGTAAAAAAGAACAACCGATAATCGAGTTTTGGTTAATTTCGGTTCGGTTTCATCGATTTACGGTTCGGATTCAGTTAAAGTTTGATTATTGCTCACCCTTATTTAATTATTGCACAACACCTAGTTATTTAGTATTTAGTTATTACCCAAATTTCTATGTGGCTATGACGTAGCGATAATGTGGTGATGGTTTAGTCATTCGACAACACATAACCTTAATACATTTAATGTATATTAAATTATTGTCTTTAAATTTAGGGTCGTCTCTGAAAATTCGGTTTCTTTCGAGAACCCTGTCCAAGAAAAAAAGGGCCCTTAAATTTAGAAAAAAAGGGCCCTTAAATATAGACTTATATATTTAATTAATTAAAGAGCTTGTTTTTTTAAAGAGGGCTTCTTTATTCGTTAGAAGAAATTGAGCTTAAGTTAGTTTATTAAAGGTTAAAATTGAGCTTAAGTTAGTTTATTAAAGGTTAAAGACGCCCAACTTAATTTATTAAAGAAACTAGGATTGCGACCCGCTGCAATGCGGCAGGGATTCTTTAGTTATAACAAAGTGGATCTAGGACCCCGCACGTTATGTTAAACCTGTCAAACGGGGAAAAAATAGACGATGTAAAAACGTTTACCCACACACGCACGTTGCGTCATGTTAACTCGCAAAATTTAGAACGAAACGTAAAAACGTTAAACCAAAGACGCACGTTGCAATGTGTTAAGTCACAAAATTTAGAACCAAGCATAAAGCGAAAAATTTGCGGAAAATGAAAACTATAAAAGGCCAAAGTTGAAAGTAAAAAAAGTTTTGAGAATAGATTGCAAAACATAAAAAATTTTGGGTTAAAAGTTAAAAAATAAATAGTTTTGGGTTAAAAGTAATTTATGACATGCTTTTTGGTGAAAAGTAAACAAATCAGTTTTTTTTGGAAAACCTCCAAAGCCAACGTTACGACAACCATATGCATAACCATTTTTTCTTTAGAAAACCCTCAAAGCACACCCCGTGTTGCGGCGGGGCGTAAAACGGTGTCAAATAGTACTAATGTCACACAACCGTCATCGACCACCAACACTGACTCGACCTAGGATATGCGTGTTGCGACGAACCTTTCAAACGTGAAAAAATTGAGGTAAAAACGTTGAACCACACATGCACGTAACGTCGTATTAACTCGAAAAATTTAGAACTATACGTAAAACAAAAATTTGCAAAAGATGAAAACTATAAGTGAAAAAAGTTGTGAAGTTAAATTGGAAATAATAAAAAGTTTTGGGTTAAAGTTATAAAACCAAACTATGTAGGGTTAAAATTGTAAAAGATATAAACCTTTGGGTGAAAAGTAGAAAATCAACTTTTTTTTTGGAAAATGTCCAAAGCCTAGGTTACAACTCATTATGCATATACATCTTCCTTCTTTATATAGGTTTTAATTTTAATTGGGCCTAAATCTTCATCAGCACAAGCCTTTTGTGTGCAAAGAAAAATATTCAGATGCCAAGTTTCAAATATCCATCAAATGCAATATTCAGATGCCAAGTTTCAAATATCCATCAAATAGAATCAAAGAGTTTGAACAAAAAATCAGTGGGGGTCGTACTCTTAAAAATATAATATTTTACACGACATTTTTTTTGGTAAAATTAACACTACGAGCAAAAAATCAGTGGGGGCCAGGACACCCTTAGGCCTCCGTTAAGCTGCGTCCCTGCTCAAATGCAATAACGGCGTTGAACGAGCTGAATAATTTGCGCTTGTGTGTATATGTATACACACACATACACACGCACAAAAGGCTTCTGCACTTTTTGTTAAAAATATAAAAAAGATTTCTATATGTGTTTACATGCAAAAACTCCATTTATTTATTTACTTTTTTTTTGAAAAAAATAAGTTTTTATATGTTAATTAAATTGATTTTTATGATATATTTAACATGTTAAATACATGGTTCCCGTCCCCGATTCTCCACTTTTTGAAGTTCCCTATTGAACCCACCCTTGCAAAGTGTGTTTTGTCTACAAAGTCTAACAAGTATTGTTGGTCATTGGATGCGTTATATTAATGGTTGAGATCAAGATCAGTGGGTGGCATTATAGTAATATGTATTATAATTATGGATTATTTTATAAGATTAAGGGTATAAAGGTAAATAAAGTGTGTCTTAAATTTAGGAAATCCACATGCAAGTTCTCCCGTCTTTTTTTAAAAGTCAAAAACTTTTTTATACGCAATTTCTTTAAAAAAATATTTTTTCACTATAATAACGAGTGTTTTTTATCTTTATATATACATAAGATGATTATTTGAGAAGAAATAAAGAGTATAATTCTAAAATATAAAAATAGTTTTTCTCGGATTTCATTTATTATTCTCTTTGACTAAATTAATATTAGTCAGAAACACTATTATCCAATACACCAAAATTTTTTGCCTACATGCTTCAAATTTATCTTACATATTCTGATATTAATCATATACTTTATCCTACACATATCGAAATTTATCCTACAACAAGCAAAACACACACCACACTCTCAAACTTCATTTAAAGTTCTCTCAAGAAACTCTAAGCAATGTTCATCTTTTCTTCATTATTCTAAGGTATGTATTATAGTATTGAAGCATCCTCAAACTTCCAAGTTATGAAAGAACTAACTTTCCAAAATATGCATGGAGGACATTTATATGTGAAGGAATACATATTATTGTTTTATTTAATGATTTTGTTGTTTTAGTAACCAAAAATGTCAAGAACATGTCGTGATATAGGAATCATCTAAAATACATGCAAATATGTAAGGATGTTCCTCAATGATTCATCCAAGAACTTGGAAAAACATGAAAAATATTTAACACACTAAAACTAATAAGTATTCCACATTACGTCTTTCAAAATAGTTATTACTTTTGAAAGATTTTTCTGTGGTCTTTAGCTAATTTTTAACAATTTAAATGCATAAATAACCACCAAAAATAAATAAAATACTTAGACTACCCAGAAAATTACCAAATTTTTACATTCTGGATCCTGGTACGTCACAGGTCCTGCGGTGTTTCCGCATGTGGTATTTTGGGGGTTGATTCTGGTGCCGATTGGAGTTATGTGTCCCTAGAGTTCAGTCAACGATTAGGGTTAGCTCCAACACCTCTAGAAGCTAAACATGTAGTAGAATTAGCTGATGGTAAAACAATTGAAGCCTCACACGTTTTTATGGGATGTAAAATAGACCTTGTGAGCCAAGTGTTTGATATTGACCTCCTTCCTGTTACCCTTGGTAGTTTTGATGTAGTGGTTGGTATGGATTGGTTGTCTAAGCATCAAGCTGAAATTCTCTGTAAAGAGAAGGTCGTACGTATTCTTCTCCCCAGTGGAGAATTTCTGTCGGTTCAGGGGCATCACAGTGGTGCAATGGTTGTTATCATCTCAGCTATGCAAGTGCAGAAGTGTCTACGGAAGGGGTATCCTACTATTCTAGCACTTGTTGCTGATACTCCGTCTGAAGAAAGGAAGATCGAAGACCTGTCAGTTGTTCGTGAATCTCCTGATGTATTTCCTGAGGAACTACCTTGTTTACCTCCTCACCGTCAAGTGGAATTTCAGATTGATCTTGCACCAGGAGCAGCTCCGATTGCTCGTGCTCCTTATCGTCTTGCACCTGGGGAGTTGCAAGAGCTATCTAATCAACTTCAAGAACTATTGGATAGAGGTTTTATCCGATCCAGTTCTTCGCCTTGGGAGCCCCAGTTCTGTTTGTAAAGAAGAAAGACGGGTCCTTTCGTATGTGTATTGATTACCGGGAACTCAACAAGGTGATTGTCAAGAACCGTTATCCTCTGCCACGCATCGACGATCTGTTTGACCAGTTGCAAGGGTTAAGTTTTTACTCGAAAATCGACTTAAGATCGGGTTATCATCAGATAAGAGTCCGAGATGAGGATGTACCAAAAACAGCTTTTCGAACGCGGTATGGCCATTATGAGTTTCTGGTTATGCCGTTTGGGTTGACAAACGCACCAGCGGTCTTCATGGATCTCATGAACCGTGTGTGCAAGCCGTATCTTGATGATTTCGTCATGGTGTTTATCGATGACATTCTGATTTATTCCAAGAGCAAAGAAGACCATGAGCGACACTTACGACTTATCTTGGAGCTTCTGAGGAAAGAACAGCTTTACGCGAAATTCTCTAAATGTGACTTCTGGATTCGAGAGGTACATTTCCTTGGCCATATTGTGAATGAATCGGGAATACACGTGGATCCCGCAAAGATCGATGCTATTAGAAATTGGGCGGAACCGAAGACTCCTTCAGAGGTGCGACAATTTCTTGGTCTCGTTGGGTACTATCGCAGATTTATTAAAGACTTTCCGAAGATCGCTCAACCTCTTACCTCGTTAACACAGAAAGGCGTTGTATACTCGTGGGGAACGAAACAAGAAGATGCTTTCCAGTTGTTGAAACAAAAACTCCGCAGTGCAACAATTTTGTCCTTACCTGAGGGTACCGAAGATTTTGTGGTGTACTGTGATGCTTCTATTCAAGGTCTCGGTTGCGTGTTGATGCAACGCGAGAAGGTGATAGCCTACGCCTCTCGACAGTTAAAGGTTCACGAGAGAAATTACACAACTCACGACTTAGAGTTGGGAGCCGTGGTGTTTGCGCTCAAAATCTGGAGGCATTACCTGTATGGTACTAAATGCACTATTTATACCAACCACAGGAGCCTTCAGCATATCTTTGACCAGAAGGAATTGAATATGCGACAGCGTCGCTGGGTAGAACTCTTAAATGACTACGATTGTGCAATCAAGTTTCATTCGGGTAAGACTAACGTTGTGGCTAATGCTCTTAGTCGAAAGGACTCGAAACCCAAACGTGTTCGCGCCTTGCAGCTCACTATTCACTCAAATCTTCCTGATCAGATTCGTTCGGCTCAGGCTGAAGCATTGAAGGAAGAAAACATTAAAGCGGAATATTTGCGGGGCATGGAAAAGCGATTGGTAGAGAGATCTGATGGTATTCTCTATTTCATGGAACAAATATGGATCCCTTTGTTTGGAAATCTTAGAGAACTTGTGATGGACGAAGCGCACAAGTCTCGATACTCCGTCCATCCGGGCTCGGATAAGATATATCAGGACCTCAAAGTTTTGTACTGGTGGCCGAAGATGAAGGCTCACATCGTGACTTATGTGAGTAAGTGTCTGACTTGTGCTAAAGTTAAAGCGGAATATCAGAAACCCTCGGGTCTACTTCAGCAACCAGAGATACCTATGTGGAAATGGGAGCAAATCGCTATGGATTTCGTCACGGGTTTGCCGAGAACTCAAAATGGAAACGATACCATCTGGGTGATCATTGATCGTCTCACGAAGTTAGCACATTTTCTAGCAATCAAGGAAACGGATAAGTTCTCGCAACTTGCAGCTGTCTATCTGAAGGAAGGGGTTTCTTGGCACGGGGTGCCGACCTCTATTATCTGTGATTGGGGCAGTCGATGCACAAATCGTATGGCTCGCGTCTCAACATGAGCACTGCTTATCACCCGCAGACGGATGGTCAAAGTGAGCGAACCATCCAGACACTTGAGGACATGTTACGAGCATGCGTGATTGATTTTGGCAAGGGTTGGGAGAAACATCTGCCATTGATAGAGTTCTCTTATAACAATAGTTACCATACCAGTATCCAGGCAGCTCCATTCGAAGCATTGTACGGACGAAAATGTCGTTCACCTCTCTTTGGGCTGAAGTGGGTGACAGCCAGATCACAGGTCCAGAATTGGTGCTTGAAACTTCAGAGAAAATTGTTTAGATCAGAAATCGTATGGCGGCTGTGCGTGACCGTTAGAAAAGCTACGCTGACAAGCGTAGGAAACCCTTGGAATTCGCTGTAGGCGATCGTGTTATGTTGAAGGTCTCACCCTGGAAGGGTGTGGTACGTTTTGGAAAACGTGACAAGCTTAACCCTCGATATGTCAGGCTATTCAAAATTCTAGAACGAGTTGGTAAAGTGGCCTACAAGTTAGAGTTATCTGCTGAATTGGGTAACGTTCATGATGTCTTCAACGTCTCGCAATTAAAGAAGTGTTTGTCCGATGAAACACATGTGGTACCATTTCAAGAGTTGAAAATTGACGACAAGTTGCAGTTTATCGAAGAACCAATTGAAATTATGGATCGGGAGGTCAAGGTCCGTAAGCATAGTCGAATTCCGATCGTGAGGGTTCGTTGGAACTCAAGACGTGGACCGGAGTTCACATGGGAACACGAGGATCAGATGAAGCTCAAGTACCCTCACTTATTCCCAGCTGACAAATCTAAATCTGATGCAACTAGTGAATTTCGGACAAAATTCCCATTCAAGCTGGGGATGATGTGGCACCCACGGAAAATATACAGTCATCCTGATCTAACGCCGTGCTATTTTGGATTGCTTATCAAATTTCGGGATGAAATTTCTTTCAAGTTGGGGATAATGTGACAACCCGAGATTTCAAAACCTTTCCCTTACGCGTCACCTGTTTTGCAACCCTGTTTTATATTTCCTTGTACGTTGTATCATGAATATCATTTTAGAATGATTTTAGTATTAGTTGTGTGGTGGTTTAGTGATTGAATATTTAATAAAAACCTTTAATGACAAAAACCTTTTCGTCACAACATTGCTCGACGAAATATAGGACTTTCATCACAGACCCTTAGCGACGAAGAACCTAGATTCGTCACCCACAAACTCGACGAAATATATTATTCGTCTATGGGGGTTCTTCGCCATAAGGGCCTTCGGCCCATGTAGTTTTGCAGCCCAACATGTTGCGTTCAAAATGTAAACTTTTGTTATGGTAACCGTCAGTTGAAAACTAAAAACCCTAGACCTCTCTAAACCTAGCGACAACAGCAAACCCTCTGCAAAGCATCATCTTCTTGGTTTAATCTCCCTGAGCACGTATCCGGTACCATTCTAGCGCGTGACTACACCCTCTCTTGGTTAGTCGATTTGTACTAGTCGGTTTGTGTCGAATCAGTTATGAATCATTATGATATGTGATGAATCTGTTATGAATTGTTATGTGTTGAGAAAATGAGATCGCTTATGTTGTTAGTCAATGAACTAGTGTTAGCATACAGATAGTTTTGATGGATAGGACCGGATGAGTAGCGTGACACACTGATTACGTTGGTGAAATTTTCATTGGTTACCTGGCTGAATTATTGATACTAGTCACTGTTAGAATATTGATTAAGGTTATTATGAACACGAACAGTAACTAAATTCATTTTAAGGTTTGATCCATTTTGGTGAGCATGGCTGTCTGTTAGGGTTAGCGACGAAAAACCCTTGACGAACAATCAGTGTCGACGAAAGATTTCATTCTTCGTCGACATGCCTGTTGACTAACCTTGGATCCTTCGTCACCCTTGAACCCGACGAAAGATGATTCTTCGTCATGATTGGACCCCGACGAAAGATGATCCTTCGTCGTGTGGGACTTCGCCGTATGGGTAATGATTTGAACAGTGAGTGGGTTATGTTGTGCATGTTATCTGACAGTTGTGCTTGTTGCATGAAATTAAGGCTACCTAGAAATGGGGAACTTGTATAGACTGATATGAGTTGTCTAATGTGAATAGCCAATGCAACTGTGAATGTTATTGCGTGATATACACAGGAGATGTGGATTGTTGTGTTAAATGTAAACTGTGTAACTACATAAAGTAATTTATTACGAAACTGATCTTGATTTGGTAACCATGGTTGGGTTGGTTGATTAACTGGAACGGGTAACTTGTTAAATACCAAGCAAATCTAAGGTGAGTTCACTGCTCTTTTTCCAAGCATGCGTCCTGGGGAGGGACATCTGGTAAACGTTCCGGGGAGGAATGTCGCGTAATTGGGTTTGACTGGAATGTTAAACCCGGGATGTTGGTTATTACACTCATTTCTATCATTAAGTCCCATCATATACCGATTGGTTGTCCGGGAGGCAACGGGGTTATTAGTTGATAGCGCTATTAGGTTTGGCACCCTCACACCGTACCGGGGAGGAGGGTCGTGAACTAATTACCTTAACCACTTGACCAATGTTTGATAGAGCATTGGGGAAGGGCAAATAATCTGTAGCCATCTGCGGTAATCGAGTTAATAACAACATCAAATCTTTGAAATGTTTTATACTTATATCTGGTAACTAAAACGTGTTAACAAACTTTGAACTCACCAGCGTCGTCTGACACACTTGTCTGCATGCTTGCAGGTCGTTAGATTCACGGATGGAACTTGCTATATGGGAGTGCTGGAGTGGTCATGGGTCATAGCTCTTGGATACTTGTTTATTAAACTTGCACACTTGTTTTGAATTACTTGAATAACTATTTATAATATGCTTCCGCTGAACGAATATGGCTTAAGTTGGGTTTGGAATTACTAATGAAATAAATGGAACTTTTATTTAATACAATGTTGTGGTTCAATGTGATTGGTGGCTGGATCCTGGTACGTCACACGTCCTGCGGTGTTTCCGCATGTGGTATTTTGGGGGTGTGACACCAGGGGCAGACTTATGAACAATCATCGGGTTCCCAGGAACCCATTCGGTTTTTAATTTTTAGTGTAAATATATATAAAAAACTGAAAAGGAACCGATAAGTAAAATATAAAGTGAACCCATAAACAAAAAAGCTTTGTTTCCACTGGTTAAGTCGCGTTCTTCTTCCGTTGATACCCGGGTTCGAATCCCATATTAGGCACTTACTAAATTTTTGTTACCGTTTTTTTAATTCCTATTTTTTTTCTTTACCCATTTAGGGTTACAACAAAAGCATAGAACAAGTGAACAACAGCAGGCTCGCATACTCGCAGCCTCGTAGGTATCGAACAAGAACAACAACGCTTCCACCCTCACCCTCCTCCCTCCGGCTGTCCTCCTCCGTCCAGCGACCACCTCACCGTCCTCCCTACAATGGAAGGAACTAAGCAGAAGGTTTGTAATATTTAGCGAAACTGCAATGGAAGGAACCAAGCAGAAGGTTGTGTGATCGATTCGGGTGGTGAAAAGCCGAGGAATTTGGGGTAAATCAGGGAAAATTGGAAAGGGTCAGATGGCTAAACCTAGGGTTCTTGCAATCACCAGTAAGTTTTCTCTTTGTTTTTTTATTATTGTTTTTGTTTTGATCACACTTTGTTAGAGAAATTTAGTGGTGGTTTAGTTGATTAATTGATTTGGCTGCTTGTGATGTCCTTTATGAAACCCAAGTTCGAGTCTTGTGATGTGCTGAATTGATTTGGTTGCTTGTGATGTGCTTTATGAAACCCGAGTTTGATTTATTGATTTGGCTGCTTTGTTAGAGAAATTTATTGTCTTCGTTTGGATCACACTTTTGATCTTTAACTCTCTTAAGAAGACCTATGGCTTGCTAGTCCAAATAACTGTATCATTCATGTAGAGTGCCAATGCATGCCCAGTGAATTCAATTCTATTATCATCCAGTCCATATATATTTATTTCCCGCATAAAACAAGTCAAACATGTGAAAATATTATCAATGAAGCTAGAAGAACTGAACATGGTTTGTTGAACACATTACTTCCTGAACCGCCGACATTTTGTAACACTAGTGTGAATAAGAACGCAAACTAAGGCACCATTAACCACTGACTTGCTTATGTGTATGAGTTCCTTGTATCGTATTTTTATTATGTGATGAACCTTACCCGATCCGAACCGTCGAACCGACCTGAATTTTTTATGTCAGTCACATGATTGAAACATCTATAAAAGTGAACCCAGTGAAAAAAATTCCTGGATCCGCCACTGTGTGAGACGACGTCTTCGGGTAGAAGCAGGAACATGAATACTATGAGTTCATGGACCATTTCTACTTGTTTTATACTTCGAGGGAGCAACGAACTTAGTTTATTATTAACTATTAATGTGATAAGAAACGTGCTAATTGCATCATGGATGGATTTCTGTACTCGTACATGTCTATTAATCAATAAAAAAACTCGTAGGGTGATAATACTAAAACTTGACCATGACTGTATTACTTACATGAGACGTATGACTGTATTACTTACATGAGACGTAGCAGTTACCAGGGGAAGTCCTCTATTTAGTATAATCATTAACAAGAATAGCCGTGAATATTGTGAATAAATCTGTTTGGGTTGACTTCCCTTTATGGTTGGACATGTTAGCCTGTCCGGAATGGTAAATGAAAGCATGATATCTACAATGTATTCTATGTTTGTGGTAATAAGTGGGTTGGGGGCAAAAATAGTGTCAAGGTTTGATTATATAACTCATGGTAATTACGTTATTGTTCCGCCTTGCTAGCTTAACAATAAGATTAACAAAAGCTATAATCTAAAGTTTATAATATTAACAAAAGCTAGTGTTCAGAAATAATGTATAAGATATATTTAAAATTCAAGTATGATAATAACAAATTAATAAAATTTATAAATTTTCTATTGCCACCGTTAATATTATGAATTTAGTTTGTAATTTATAATCTAAAGCTTATAATATTAACAAAAGCTAGTGTTCAGAAATAATGTATACGATATATTTAAAATTCAGTTATTATAATAACAAATTAATAAAAGAATATAAATTTTCTATTGCCGCCGTTAATATTATGAATTTAGTTTGTAATTTATAATCTAAAGCTTATAATATTAACAAAAGCTAGCATTAAGAAATAATGTATAAGTGATGGTTACATAAAGTCACTAAACTTTTTGTAAAATGTATTTTGTTCAACTTTAAAATTTTAAAAGATATGAAAGATCAAATGTCACACCCCTAAATTACCACATGCGAATTTCACCGCAAGGCGTGTGACGTATCAGGATCTAGCCATTAATCATGTCGAACTGATAGTAAATAATATTAAACACATAACTCGGATTCATTTACATTTACATAAACTCGGACAACCTAGGTAATACATATAAATTCGGAAATTATCCACAAACCCGGACCACTATACCAAACTCGGAACCCATTCATTCTTTTATAACTTGGACCCATTTTTATTACATATAACTCGGATCAACCCTTGTGTATAACCCGGACCTGTCATGTGTTTAAACTCGGACACATAGATCTTATGTACACATAACTTCGGATAACATAGTAAACTCAGAACCCCTTTAATAACTCGGACCACATAGTGTTATACATATATAAACTATATAAGTTCGGGCAGCATAGTATTATGTCGGATACATGGTTATTATGTATATGTAAACTTCGGACATATGCATAACTGAGACTCCACCAATAAACTCGAAAACCCCTTGTTTCCTTAAACCAACACTTGGGACCACATATACACACATAGACTCGGACCTGTTCACATCACTAAACTCGGAAACTAATGCATCTAGTAACTCGGACTCCCTATATATATACATCATGAAACCCGGAATCCTTTTAACGGAACTCGGACAATCTTGTTAACCACTATATTCGGAATCAAGTAACTTGGATCCAAAAACATATATAAACTCGGAACAACTAAACACATGTATACTTAACTTGGACAATGAAACATTAACTCGGATCACACTCAAACTCGGACGGATGTATTTAGGTAACCTCGGATAACTTGTTTTGTATATATAAACTCGGTTAACTTAAAGAAACTCGGACCAAATATCACAAGGAAACCCGGAATAAATATGATAATTAAACTCGGACCTTAGATTCAAGCTAAAACTCATAACAATATAACTTCCAAAAAAACCCAGACTTGTGACTTCTCGAGGTTGAACCAATTGCAAACACACAGTAACATGAAAGAAACAACAATCACAGTTTTTTAATGTAGCAGTTCATCGACCAAACCCTAATCTCAATAATCAACAATGTTACGAACCAATACAACAGTTTAGTAGTTCTAATATTTCAATAGCATCACTAACATCAAACAATAATTACACATTCATACAATCTAATAACAATTACACATTCAGCAGGCATGATCAACTAAACACGGGACAATTGTTTGGATCTCTAGGGTTTGCATGAAATCAAGAGAACAAGGATAACTGCCATACAGTGAGATAACGGGGAATGTTTAGGGTTGCAGTAGTTTTATTTTAATTTCAATATTAACTCTAAACACCCCTAACTATGTAACTACACAATATACATAACGTCTTAAAACATATAATTCACGTATTTGTCATGCAACGCATGAGTTCCGTATAAATCGTCCGCTTATAATTATTATTCGAGTTAGTCACCAACGTTCGAGAATTAACTTGTGTGTGTGTTCCGGTAATTCCCCGAATTACCAATTTAGACTCATCTAACTAACCCTAGTTAGATGCAGTGATATGAATGTATGTCTAAACTAACTGTGGTTAGGTTAAAGTATTAACCTGAAATTGCGGGTTGTCACATCATCCCCAAGTTGAAAGAAATTTCGTCCCGAAATTTGGTAAGCGGTTATAGAAGAGTGGGAAGATAAGTTACAATTACTGTGGGTTTTCCTTGGGTACCACATCATCCCCAAGTTGAAAGGGAATTTCGTCTTGAAATTCGCTAGTCGTGTCAGTGTTAGGTTCATCGGTTTTGAATAAATGTGGATACTTGAGCATCATCTGATCCTCGTGTTCCCACGTGAACTCTGGTCCACGCTTTGAGTTCCAACGGACTCTCACGATTGGTATTCGACTGTGTTTGCGGACCTTGACCTCCCGGTCCATGATTTCAATAGGTTCCTCGATAAATTGTAACTTGTCATCGATTTTCAGTTCTTGGAAAGGAACCACAAATGTTTCATCAGACAAACACTTCTTTAAGTTAGCGATGTGAAAGACATTGTATACATTACTAAGTTCATCGGGCAACTCAAGTCTGTAAGCCACTTTACCGATTCTGTCTAAATTCTTGAACGGCCCAACATAACGCAGATTGAGCTTGCCTCGTTTTCCAAAACGAACCACACCCTTCCAGGGTGGGACTTTTAATAAAACCTGGTCGCCCACGGCGAATTGCAAGGGTTTCCTAAGCTTATCGACGTAGCTTTTTTGGCGATCATGAGCTGCCGCCATACAATTTCTGATTTGAACAATCTTCTCAGAAGTTTCAAGTACGAGTTCTGGACCCGTGATTTGGCTGTTACCAACCTCAAGCCAACAAAGAGGAGATCGACATTTCCGTCTGTACAATGCTTCGAACAGAGCTGCCTGAATGCTAGAGTGGTAACTATTGTTGTAAGAAAACTCTACCAAAGGCAAGTGTCTTTCCCAATTGTTACCAAAATCGATCACACATGCTCGCAGCATGTCTTCAAGCATCTGGATGGTTCGTTCAATTTGACCATCTGTTTGAGGATGATAGGCGATACTCATGTCTAGACGCAAGCCGAATGATTTGTGCATTGCTTGCCACAAATCGGACACGAAACACGGATCACGATCGAAGATGATGGAGGTCGGCACCCCGTGCCGAGAAACTACTTTCTTCAAGTAGATACTAGCAAGTCGTGAAAACTTGTCGGTTTCCTTGATCGCAAGAAAGTGTGCAGATTTGGTCAGACGGTCAACGATCACCCAAATTGTAATACCTCGTAAAATCACGACCAATATAATGAAGACACGTGTCATGAGCTTTAAACATGTAATGGATTGAATATGAGGGACTAAAGTTTCCAAACAATGTAAATATGTGAATAAAGGGATCCAAAGTGTCAACATGCCATTTTGTGCCTCTGATTGACCTCACACGACGTTCGTATTCTTAAATGAATAATTGATCGAACATTGGAAGTCGTTTGTGTTAAAAAGATGGATCTTGTAAAGCATAGAGGTTAAAAGTGTCAACATGTTAAAGTAACCTCTGAATGACCTATTTACGATCCCAAAAACATTGTGATAATTTATTTTGATCCCAAGAATAACGAATATTAAATTCGTAGAGTTTCGACGCGTTTAATAATTAAAGTATCAATTCCAAGAAATAAGGGTTAAAAGCGTCAACGTTGAAATTCAGGACTTTTCGGTGATCGTATAACTAACCGGGAGCTTAACGGAGTTTGTTTATAACTTAGAGTCCTTAAAAATCAAGTTTGGGGGTTAAAAGTGCAATAAATGCAAGTTAAATAAAGATTTGAAGGACCAGGGACCAAAGTTGCAAAGCTGGAAACTTGTTGACCGGACCTGACCTCTACGCGGGCCGCGTAGGTCATTGGCGATGCCTTACGCGGGCCGCCTGGAACCTGCAGATGCAGAAAAATTGGACAGTTGCCTGTTACAGCAGGTTGCACCGCCTTAAAGATCTGGTTTTCGAATTCAGGGGCTGCACCAACAGGTTTTCATGCATAGGGGACACCTGGGATGATCAAGGAACACTTGTAGACTTGTGTGTAATGATCTTGTGCAATTAAAATCACTATATAAAGAACATAAGTTGCAACATTTTTCTTGCTCAATTGAAAATCATTCTCGTACACTCTCTGGAGCTCTCTGGACTTCAAGCAAGCTTCCATCAGCTCCTAATTCGTGCTAAGGACCATTGTGAGTGTTCTTAGCCTTCCTAGTTCATGTTTTATTAGCTTAATGACCAAAAGTGAAAGCCGTCGTAATTAAGCTTTGACTTAGTAATTAATCACTAATGGTCCAGTCATTTTTCGAATTGAAAGTGGTTATGAGTTGGTAATTAGGTGGGTAATAAACCCTTAAAAGGGAACCCCCTGATTATCACTCTAACTTGGTCAATTGTCGGGTCAACAGAAAGCTATTTTGCAAATAAATTCATAATTAGCAATGTAGAAGCTATGGAACCTGTTTTAACACTAAGATAGCTTGGTAATTAATGTAAGAACATGTCTAAGCATGTTCAACCCGACGATTCTGAGTTTAGGCTCGGTTCGAAACCGAAAGTCGCAAAAGAAGACTTTTGCTTTGACTTTCAGTTCTGACCCGATTTAGCTTAGTTTATACATGCCTTAGAGCTCCATTAGGACTAGGTTATAGGTTAGTATAACTCTCTGAGGTTATACAACTTGGTTCCTTATTTATCCGACTCATTTGCATGTTTCCGTTATATGCTTAAAAGTTGACCATTATGCCCTTTTTACATTAAAACGAGATTTTTGAAAATGTGAGAGGACAAAAACCTTTGTTACTGATTTATAAACATGTCCTAAAAATTTGACATCAGTTTGAGGTCTAAATTAAGAGTTATGCTCAATATCGTAATTTGAAAGCTTTTTATTAATTAAACGGCATTATTAGCATAAAGCCTATCTAAACCCAAATTTTGACACCAAACTTTTTACCACTGATGTAATATAATATTTTAGGATTTTTGAAGATTTTTATTTATTTTTAAACTGATCATAACATAGGGTTCTAGCTTTGATTCGGTAATTGTCGGTTATACCCCTTTTGCTAATAAAATGAGTTTTACATAACATTTTGATACCAAACCTTTTGCTACTGATTTTATATGTTAAATAAAATATTTTAAGCCTTCTGGATCTCAGCTTTCCTTAAATAACCTGAAAATCGCTTAAAAACGACTTTTTATGCGTTTTAAACACATAGTATGGATTAAAACTATTTTTAACATATAAGACTTAATACCTACTGATGTTTTAAGTAAATTTTTATACTTTAACAGTAATCAAAACTTTTGAACTCAGATTTCCGAATTTGACCTTTAAAGATTATGTGAAATTACCAAAATGCCCATACGGTGCATAATTTGGTTATAAATGGTAAATTTCACATATACGCAATACCCTACTGTTATGACTTATAAAAATAAATATTTTTACTGATCATTTCTGACCAGAACCTCAAATTAATATTTAATTCCTTTTATAAGCTTTAAAATGACCAAAATCCCCCTACGGGGCATAAATTGATTTTAAATTCGTTTTGGGCATAATGGAAGGTATCCTACTGATATCACAACATATTTAAGGCATATTAACTTGTGAAACCTGTAGATGACTCTTTTGGTTACCCGTTATGCGTTCTTCACGTTCGGTACGGTTTATGTGACTAGTTTACATAAATTGACCGAAACGGGTCAAACCTTATCATTTTTATCTCAAAATGTGTTTAGTTTACCCATATTATACAAGTCTTCAAACTTGTCGGGTCTAAATCACATTCAAATCCGGTCTTTGCTTAATCTTGCGTTTTGAACTGTATATCTTCCTTTAAAACTAACCTGTCTAAGTTTAAACTTAAATAAGACCCGTTAGGAATCTAATAGGTTATTAAAACCTTCGTTCCAGATTTAGGAGCCCAGTAAAAGATATCTGCATTTGCCAATTGTATACGGCTGGGATAAATTGTATAATTGGCTCAGGTAAATACTTTTAACTTATTTTCCCTTATACGGGCTTGGGGTACGGTATATAAAATACCGCTTGGTCGGGTATTGAATTTTTAATCAGATGAAGGTTAATTCATTGAGATAACCTGTTTAATCAGTTTTGTTTGTTTTAAGCCTTTGGGGGGTTAATGACCATGTCCTGGATATCCTCGGCTCATTCATTGAAATGGCCACGACTTAAGCACGGGGTGTAGGCATACACCTGCCGGTGCGTATGTAAAAATAATGTACCCACCTGTTCGAGAATAACTCGCCGTGGGATATATTATGTGGTGTGTCTATTAATCTTTAACCCGGTATTCAGCCCGGGCTACTGAACGTATAACACACATGTAATTCTTTAAAAAGTTTATTTTTAAATAATTATCCCAAGTTATAAAAGATTATTTGTGCCTTGTGCATTTAAATAAATTTTCTTAAAACATTTTTCAAAAGTGTCAGTTAATTGTATTTACCAGTGTTAGTGTTACGTATTTTCCAAAAGGCTAAAGTGCAGGTACTAGGCGGAATAGGCTGGTTACTCCTGAGTGAATAAATAAGAGTCTTGCAAGCCTTGTCACTTAAAATCTGTTGAACAAGTATCTTCTTTTATTTTGATCCCCCTGTGGATCCTTTACATTCCGTTGTAATACATTGTTACTTTCAATTCGATTTGTAATATTTTACTTTTAGACTTCCGCTGTGCATTAAACTGTGATTATTGACTATAATGATATCAACTACGTCACGATACTCCCCACCGGGCCCACCGGTAATACGTGGAAATATCGGGGTGTGACACAAATGGTATCATTTTTGTTTTGAGTTTTGGGTACACTGGTGATGAAATCCATGGAAATCTGTTCCCATTTCCACATAGGCAGTTCTGGTTGCTGAAGCAAACCAAACGGTTTTTGGTATTCCACCTTGATTTTCGCGCAAGTCAAGCATTTACTCACATACGTCGCTATGTTAGCATTCATGTTCGGCTACCAGTATAAGACCTTCAGATTCCTGATACATCTTATCAGAACCCGGATGAATGGAGTACCAAGACTTGTGTGCTTCGTCCATCACAAGCTCTCTTAGATTTCCATGCAATGGGACCCATATTCACTCCATGAAATGGCGAATTCCGTCAGACTTGGTTTTGAGTTGCTTCTCCATGCCCCGCATGGATTCAGTTTGAAGGTTCTCGTCCTTCAATGCTTCAGTTTGGGCAAAACAGATCTGGTCAGGAAGGTTAGAATGAATAGTAAGCTGTAAAGCTCGAACGCGTTTAGGTTTGGTTTCCTTCCGACTAAGGGCATCCGCTACAACATTAGCTTTGCCTGGATTGTACTTGATTGTACAGTTGTAGTCGTTCAAGAGTTCAACCCAACGACGCTGTCACATGTTCAACTCCATCTGGTCGAAAATGTGTTGAAGGCTCTTGTGATCGATATAAATAGTGCATTTGGTACCGTACAAGTAATGCCTCCAGATTTTAAGTGCAAAGACTACGGCTCCAAATTCCAAATCGTGAGTCGTGTAATTCTTCTCATGGGGTTTCAACTGTCGGGAAGCACAAGCTAACTAGCATAAAAAGTTAAAAAAAATATTGTATTTAAATAAAATATATTTGAAATAGTTTGTGTTGTATGAAACTAAAAGAAAAATTAAAAACACTATACTTAAATACATATACTAATTAGCTATTTAATATTGATATATGGTAACGGATATCGGGCAATTAATTCGTAAACTTCTCAACACACTTATAAATGCACAATGTTGTAAATGAGTCTTTGTTGTGATCAAAGTTAAAGAAACCACAAAGCAATACTAGAATGAAGCTTGTCTACATCCTTTTGTTACTAATCGTTGCAACTACGACTACAACTAAATGTGATTTACTATATTCTAATCGATTCTTTTTCATTTTATGTATGTTTAATATCACATAAATTGATAAATCTTATGTGTTAGGTGATGATGTGGACACACCACCATTTAAGGTATGCGAATACATTTTTCCAGCGGTTCATTGTTATGCCGCCGTTTGCGATGGTGGTTGTACAGAGTTGAGGGGGAATATGGCCCTTGGCGAATGCATAAACAACAATACACAGTGTCGTTGTCGATGGAGGTGTTAAATTTTTTTTTATAGCATCTTGTGATTAAATCTATCTCTTTGATTGTTACATTTGCAATAATCAATATAAGAGTATAATTTAAGTTGGAGTATGCGTTATGGTGAATGTGAAATATAAAAAAGTGCATCACATGGGCGCCATATGTGAAGGATGGCTTCACCGTTCACTAAGGTGTGTTGTCGAAATGTGAAAGATGAAATGTGGTGGGTGAGTAATAAAAAATGAAAAAAATGGTGAAATATAGCTAAATCATAGGTTTATACATTAATTAACAATTAAAAAATTTACCCACACCACTCCAACGCCTGTTATTAGTGTAATCAGATACAAAAAATGCCTTCCTTCAAAAGATTATATATGTTTTTTTTTTGTGATGTGTTTGACCTATTTAATTTGCGTTCCTTATTCAACAAGAATAATAAGATAAAAAATTAAAGGAAAGAGAGAAATCAAACATATTTAGATCTATCGGATGAAATTGGATGCCCTAGGAAACTACCAAATTGGAAAAGAAGCACATGTCCTTTTTTTTCTTAACGGAGAAACCTATGGTAGGTTAATGAAGGTGAAAAACCTTTTAATTTTTATATGCAAAATTAACCATACAAATGTGTACATAGGTCTTATCATTTGTAAATAATTGTAACTTTCTACTTTTTGTTTATGAATTGAAATTCATACATTATATAATTGATTGTCAGTAAAGATATAAAGTAATGTGCTTTAACACTTCCGTTGTAGACGAATTTGTAACTAGAATTCTAAGAATATCATAGTCAAATTTTGAGGACGAAATTTCTTTAACAAGGAGGGTATGTGACAACCCTCGTTTAGCCATGTTAGCATCCGTATATAGACTTAGTTTAGTGTTAACTTGGTCATACAATGCATTGCATGAGCATTAGTAGGCACGCTTACAATATGTCCGATAGAGAATACTATCACCAACGAACACATTTGTGCTATCTTAAGTTAAAACGGTCTAAAATTTAAACAATGATGATGTGCAAATTACAAAACAACAAATCCTTAAATTGTAGAACGCCTCGAATTTCATCGAATTCTACTATTGCCTATGGATTATAAAAATTTGTATGAACTATAAACATTAGGATGAGTGTTAAAAATAAACAGTACATAAACTAGTGTTTATACATGATTAAAATACCATAAGACACCATTTTTATGTATAAACTATATATGTATGGTGTCTAAATACACCAGCTAAACACAAAATTCTGATTTTAAAGGATATAGAGCGTTGGTTAGTTAGGGATAAGATCCCATGAGAACCTTAAACACATGGGCATTAGCCTCATGTGATCACTTATGTACTCAAAGAATCTCATCATCACACAACACCTTCATCTACCCCCCCCCCCCCTCTCTGCTCTCTCTCTTTCTTCTGTTTAAAAACCGAAACCAAGAAGCAAAACACACACCACACTCCCAAACTTCACTTAAAGCTCTCTCAAGGAACTCTACGCAATCTTTATATTATCTTCGTCTTTATCACGCATTTATTCTAGTAATGAAGTATCCACAAATTCCAAGTCATGAAAGAACTTGGGAATGCTTCAAAACACGGAGAACAATTTTATGTGAAAGAATCCATATTATTGTTTTATTTAATGATCTTGTTGTTTTAGTGGCCAAAATTATCAAGAAGATAGTGTGATAGAGGAATCATCTATAATACATGCAAATATGTAAGGTTGTTCCTCAATGATTCTGTCACACCCCCAAAATAGCACATGCGGATCTCACCGCGAGGCGTGTGACATACCATAATATTAAACACAATCGTCATGTCCAACATGAAAAGTGAAATTCCTAAATATCTTTATAACAAAACATGTGTTCAGTGGAAGCAAATGTAACTGTTTCAACATAATCAAAACAAATTGTTATAAATTGAATAATGTTAATCGTTTGCATCAAGAAGCAAGCCACATGACACTCCCAGCTCCCCAGACTGTAAGTTCCAAAGCATAATGTGTCTAACAACCTGCAAGCATGCAGAAAAGTGTGTCAACATAAAGTTGGCGAGTTGACAGTTTTGTTTAACGAAAATAATGTAACTGTTTAGCTTAAAGACATGTTACGAATAATAAACTCGGTTCTGATTGACTGTTGTGTTTGTTGTGCTCTCATCAATGTCTATCATCATGGATCAAAGTGTTTAAGGTCATTAGTTCACGCCCGGCTCCCAACACGATGTGAGGTTTGTCAAGCCTAATAGCGCTATCAACTAATACCGTGTTGCCTCCCAGGAAACCAGCTCGGTATGTAAGTAGGGACTTTCGTGATAGAGTTTGAGTTTATTAACCAACATCGAATTTAAACTACAACATATAGAAAAAGTATTCCTCCCAGGAATAATAGTTTAAAAAGTATTCCTCCCAGGAATAGTAGTTTGTTTGTCCCCCCGGGACGCATGCTTGTAAAAGAGTAGTGAACTCACCTTAGTTTGCTCGGTTTGCATTAACTTGCTTCTATGCGTTAAACAAGTGTTAGGTCCGTTACACGCGACCTAAGGTACAGTAAACGTAAGTACGTATGTGTGTAGGGTTATGCAATACCCTAATGTCCAACTTAACCAAGTGTTTGCTGTGATCGAATTACAAGTTGAACATTTAATGACATAATATCACATAATGATTTTCTCTAGTTGGTGACTTGTAACTGATGGCAAGTAGTGACTTTAAGAAACACGGGTACCACAAACTTGTAACTCGGACATATTGATTATTAACTATATAATTCGGAAATCAAAGGTTGTTTTTACATAAACGTATGTTGAACACGGAACCCTCTTGTTTCCTTTACAACCCGGATCATGTATAACAACTCGCATTAACCAAGAACATCAAGTGTATTGCTCATTTATAAGTTCGGACCTCATGACCATTTATATCTAAACTCGGAACATGGGACCATTTTAATTATTCTCGGACCCCACTAGATCCCCCCACACCTTAGATTTCCTTCATAATATAAATTCAGGTACTACTTTATTTGTGAAACCTGGCCGCCCACTAACTTACATTGCTGGCCCACTAGTAAAATAGCATCAGGCCCAACATTCAGTTCATCCTGTAATTCGGAACAATTGTATTTTATATACAGAAGACCCGGACTCCTATATACCATATATTCGGACTATTTAAATCCCTCATGCATACATTAACTAAGAATACTATATATGTGTAACTCAAAAATAACATATCAACTGCCACTTTCAATATCTACGTTTTAGCATACTAAAAGCTATGATTGTAAGAAGATCATGTGTGTTTTTCAAGTGTCATCTGGAGCAATAACCACTGCACTAAGCATTACTATGCGACTTTAAATTCCCATTACTACACACATCTTTAAATTACCATTACTACATACATCTATATTTTAAATATGTTTTATACGTGTGATACACACATTTTTTTATTGGTCCATATTTGTTAATATTAAAGATTACTACTTTAATTAACTTGAATAATATGTCCAGTAATAAATTCTGACTTTATAATGACAATTACGTAAATCCTGATCCCTCATTTTCATTGTAACCGGACCCCTGGATCTATATATAAAGTCTGACACCCATGTATACATTATCCCGGAAACTCCTCTTCATTAAACCCTGACAATCCGGCCCAATAGCTTGAGTAAACCCCAGGTCCAACAACATGAAAAATTCGGACGTGCATGCCGCATGGCGAGTAACCCGGACCTTTTATTTATTTAATTGATAACTCAGCCCATTACTCCTTTATGTAAACTCTGAACTTTATGTAAACCTGAACGTGGCAACTTATACTTGAACCACAAGATAAATACGGACTCCTCATTTTTTTGTTTTAAATTCGGACCCCATTGTATTATAAATTCCCATTTGAATTCGAACCATAGGTATGATATATAAACTCTTGACAATTTATCATGCACAAATTCGGACCACGTCAACCTCTATCAAACTCGGACTATCATGAATTTCGTTCAAGTTCGGACCACTTTATTTATATATAATTAAATACGGATATCTTATAGGTCCAATGTAAATCCTGAACCATTTAAAACATTAAACTCGGACAAGTAATATCGCACATAAACACCAAACATCAATGTAACAGTTGCAACTGCAGTTCTACGATCAAACCGAACCCTAATCAACAATGTCACAAATCAACAACAATTTGGCAATCCTAACATGTCAATAGCATCCTAGTTTCAGGCAAAAATTACGCAACCATTCACAAACAATCACATACTCATTCAAGCATAATCAAATAAACACGGAGCCATTGTTTGGATTGCTAGGGTTTGCATGCAATCAAATGGGCAAGAATATCAATCAATGTATAATCTGTAGGAATCCGTTCGTGTAAAATAAATAAAATATTTATTAACTTGAATTACAAAAACAAAACAGAATTACAACTGAAATAAAATTACTATTACAACTGACAAAGGAAAAACAAGAACAGAAATCCGAACAGAAAAACTGTTCTTTGGCTGAGGATCGTGTTAGACACGGGTCTCTTAAAACAAATTTCGTGTCTCCCAGGAGAACACGTTTGTTTCCAGGATACAACAGCCTCAAGCAGTTGCACTGCCGGTCTTGACTCCAACCCGAACGAGTACCTTGCGCCTTGAGAGAAGATGATGAATTCTGTAGAGAGAGGATTGTATGAAGCTTGTGTAATCCGGTGTCTCGAATCTGCCATAGGAACCCCCTATTTATACTGCAGGTCTTGAAGAAACTGAAAAACGAATTAAATGGGTGAATTAAACTGCATTAAACGTCTTTAATGCACTTTAATTCGTCATTTAATTCTCAGTCAAACGCATTAACTTCGTCAGTTTCAAATGCTGAATGTAACTGCACTAGCATTAACTGCAGCAGAAAGCTTCCGCGCGCGCGCGCGCAAGACACACTGCCGCGCGCGCAGGTATGCAACCTCACGCGCGGTGCGTCCACTTGGCTCACTGCCATGCGCGTGTGCGCCATACTCACTCAGGTCCATGCGCGCAAGACACATTGGTGCGCGCGCAGGTTTGCACCCGCATGCTCGGTGCGTCCACTTGGCTCAAGTCCATGCGCGCGTGCGCCACGTCACATGTGAGCCTATACGAGCGCGCCACACAGTCGCGCCGTATTGGCTCACTCTGGTGCGCCGCGCACGACACAGCAGGACCCATGCACCACGCGCGCAACCGCGCGACTCCGTGCCATGTGTACTCGCGCGCGCATGCGCATGACTGCCACGTCATGCGCCGCATCACCTACCACTTGGTCTTTGCAACCCTTGTGCTCCACCACGCGCGCGCGGTCAAAAATACAAAGGCGGCTCTCAAGCGGCTCGCGGCGATGCGAGCGTGCGAAGTGCAAAGTGCGCCAACAAAGCGCCACATTGCGCCTCATCGCCCACGCCACACGCGCGCGCGCGAGCGTGTGAGAGTGCGAGTTAGGGTGCTCCGCACCCTTCGCGAGGACACTAGTGTGTGCTTCCATGAAACAATAAGGATGGAGAGATCCTACTTAAATACCCCTTTAAGTTCCATCTCTCATCCTATGTGGGACAAGGTGCCACTTTCCCACTTATTTCAGCATTCAAGTTTCAAACACCAAACTTTGAGCATCGATATCTCATTCATCTTAGCTCCGTTTTGGACGTGGTTTAGTTCGTTGCGAAGCCCTTCCAACGTAGAACACAAACCCACAAATAAATATATAAAACCCGCTCATTTTATTATATTTATTTTTAGTCCAAAATTAGGAAAAAATCATTTTCCTAACAAAATTTCCAACAATCCCCCACATGAATAGAAATCGATCTATCAAGTTTCAACGATACACGTTCAACAGTTGAGCATTGCAAGATAGGTAGGTGTAACCTTTGAACCTCCTTTTGTGAAGCATACTTAGCCTCCTCGGGTCTTGTAGACGCGGTGTCCTTGAACAATCCCCCATTTATGTAGGCGACAATATACATTCACACAATACTCTCCCTAGTCGAGTCAAGACCTCATGGTTGTGTCCGTTTATGGTCATGGAACACGTTCCTGGTTCTGCGAGAGCTCTAGGATTTGCGCCTCCCCACAAATCCATTCGAAGCGACCCCACTTCTCTCTAACATAGGTGATTCCTCTGAATCATTAAAAGCATCATGGTTAATTTGGATTTCCTCAAAATCCTTAATCTCAACATGCTTAACCTTTCCTTCATGTCACTGATTGGAATGGACTAGGAAGTATACAAGCTCCCTTTATTGATTTTTGGGGCACCCCCCACAGTGACTCCCTTTGGGTTTATGATTAAGTTTGCCTATTGAACCTAGAGCTTGGGATCTCCAGTCAACTAGGTTAGGTTTCCCTCATATTCCCTTCATCTATGGGCTTTAGTCCCATTCCTCTTGACAACCTATACACCTTATCTGTGCTTAAGCCTTTTGTTAACGGGTCCGCAATGTTCTCATTTGACCTCACATAGTCTACTGAGACAACACCCGTTGAGATAAGTTGTCGTACCGTGTTGTGTCTACGTCGAATATGCCTTGATCTGCCATTGTACATCATGCTTTGTGCTCTAGCAAGAGCAGACTGATTGTCACAATGTATGCAGATTGCCGTCAACGGCTTTGGCCATCTTGGAATATCTTCCACAAATTGACGTAGCCACTCCGCCTCTTCCCCGCTTTTATCTAAAGCGACGAATTCGGATTCCATCGTAGATCTAGCTATAACCGTTTGCTTGGAAGACTTCCAAGCTATAGCTGCGGCCAGCAAGTGTAAACACATATCCACTTGTCGATCTATGGTCTTTTATATCCGATATCCAGTTCGCGTCAGTGTATCCTTCGATCACTGCTGGATCACGGGTATAATGCAATCCATAGTCTCTCGTGTATCTTATGTATCTGAGCACCCTCGTGATAGCTTTCCAATGATCCTCGCTCGGATTACTGGTGTATCTACTTAGCCTGCTCACAGCATACGCTAAGTCGGGTCTAGTACATGTCATTAGATACATTAGACTACCAATGATCCTTGAGTACTGTAACTGAGAAACACTCTTGCCTCTATTCTTCCTTAGGCATTGGGTATTATCAATTGGAGATCGAGCTACACTCGTATCATCCGAATTGAATTTCCCAAGGATCTTGTCCACGTAGTGAGATTGACTCAACACAAGACCATTTTGGGTTCTAGTGATTTTAACTCCAAGAATCACATCCGCGAGACCCATGTCTTTCATGTCAAACCTCGCTTTCAACATGTCTTTCGTTGAGTTGATCATCTTATCATCACTCCCAATGATAAGCATATCATCTACATAAAGACATAAAATCACATAACCTCTTGGTGTGTCTTTAAAATAAACACACTTGTCGCACTCATTTATTTTGAAACCATTGTCAATCATGACATGATCAAACTTTTGGTGCCATTGTTTTGGAGCTTGCTTCAAGCCGTACAAAGACTTGACCAATTTACATACTTTACCCTTGTTTCCAGGGGCGGAAAAACCCTCAGGTTGTTCCATGTAAATTTCTTCTTCTAAATCGCCATTTAGAAATGCGGTCTTTACATCCATTTGGTGAACTTCCAAATTTCTTAGAGCCGCAATTGCAAGAACCAATCGTATAGAGGTTATTCGCGTCACAGGCGAGTAAGTATCAAAGTAGTCTAGACCCTCCTTTTGTCTAAATCCTTTGATTACTAACCTTGCCTTGTATTTATCAATACTTCCGTCAGCTTTCATCTTCCTTTTGAATATCCAACGATATCCAAGTGGTTTACAACCAGGTGGAAGATCTACTAACTCCCAAGTATGATTTTGCAATATAGAATCAATTTCATTCTTAATTGCTTCTTGCCATTGAGGTCCTTCTGCGGAGGTAACCGCCTCGCGGTAGGTATTGGGCTCACCCTCAACCATGTAGCTCATGAAGTCAGGACCAAAGGATTTTTCAACCCTTTGTCGTTTACTTCGTCTAAGCTCACCCTCCTCGACCTCAGGTCGTTCATGTGTTTCATCTATCCTAGTAGATGAACTTGGTCCTGGTTCATCTAACCATGTAGACGAACTTGGACCGGCTTCATCAACCGCTCTTGATGAAGGTGCATGTGTTTGTCCTAATATAGGAAACACATTCTCAAAATATGAGACGATATTAGAATTTGCCTCCATGATAGTGTGTTTGTGTACATCGGGATTCTTGGATTCATATACAAGAAAACGATGTGCACTACTTTGATGTGCATATCCAATGAAAATGCAATCAACAGTTTTGGGTCCTATCCTAAGAGCCTTAGGAGGTGGTACAATCACCTTAGCTAGGCACCCCCACACTTTCAAGTATTTGTACGATGGCTTCTTTTTTCTCCATAACTCATATGGAGTTTCGTCCCTATTTTTCAAGGGTATCTTGTTCAAAAGATAGTTTGCTGAGAGAATGGCGTCCCCCCACATTTCTCGGTTCACTCCCGAGCTTATCAACATGGCGTTCATCATTTCTTTCAATGTGCGGTTCTTTCGTTCCGCCACGCCATTTGATTGTGGAGAATAAGGAGGTGTACACTCATGTATAATGCCACTTTTTGCGCACAAATCGGCAAAAGGTGCAACATATTCACCTCCTCGGTCGCTTCTCAAAGCTTTTATCTTCTTTTTAAGTTGATTCTCAACTTCATTTTTGTACAAGATAAACTTCTCTATTGCTTCATCTTTACTCTTAAGTAAATACACGTAGCAATATTTTGTACAATCATCAATAAACGTGATGAAGTACTTATTTCCTCCACGCGTGGGAACCGCTTTTAAATCACACACATCGGTATGAATTAAATCAAGGGGTTCGGTTATTCGTTCAACCGATTTAAACGATGATCTCGTAAGTTTGGATTCAACACATGTCTCGCATTTGTGATTGGACTCGATATGGAATGTTGGTATTAAGTTTAATTTAATTAAACGTCGTAATGAATTAAAATTTACATGTCCTAGTCTACCATGCCAAACATTAGAAGACTCAACCATGTAAGTAGAAGTAGAAGTTTCATTCAAACTTTTGTTTTGGTTTACAACCATTACATTCATTTTAAACATACCATTAAGGAATAGCCCTTTCCAACAAACATTCCACGTCTAGAAAGAACAAAATTGTCCGATTCAAACACTAGACGAAATCCAAACTTGTTGAGCATCCATCCCGACACGAGATTCTTCCGTATCTCTGGGTTATAAAGCACATTTGTCAAGGTAAGCTCCTTGCCCGAAGTCATCTTCAAGACGACCGTGCCTTCCCCCTTGATGCTTGCGGTAGCTTTATTTCCCATATAAAGCTTTTCTTCACCTGAAGCTTCCTTGAATGTAGAGAAAAGAGCCTTGTCTCCACAAACATGGCGGGTTGCACCCGTGTCAACGAACTATCCTTTTGGGTTTTCACCCATCGCGTTGACTTCTTCAATCATAGCCGCTTCCTCGGTTATCATTGCGATTAGAGGCATACCATCCTCATCAACCATGTGCGTACGCTCACGCTTAGGTTTCTTGCATTGGTTAGCACGGTGCCCCGTCTCGTTACAATTGTAACAAGTACCTTGGAAAGGCGCAGGCTTCTTTTTCACAGCCCCCTTTTTCGGTCCAAGGTTATTAACCTTTGTTTTCCCTTTGTTGTCCTTTTTACCCTTGCCTTTCTTGCCCTTTGAGGACTCCCCAACTTCCACCATGTTTACCTTAGCCGAAGCTTGCAAAATGGTGCCTTTTTGGGCCACCCTGTTTTCTTCTTCTATACGAAGACGAAGAACAATATCCTCGACCGACATTTCCTTTCGCTTGTGTTTAAGATAATTCTTAAAATCCAACCAAGCAGGAGGTAATTTTTCGATCATGGCTGCCACTTGAAATGTTTCGCTAAGTACCATTCCCTCAGCATGAATGTCATTTAGTATAATTTGCAACTCTTGGACTTGGTTCATAACACTCTTGTTATCAACCATTTTGAAGTCCAAGAAACGGGCGACAACAAATTTCTTTGTTCCCGCATCCTCCGTTTTGTACTTTTTCTCCAAAGACTCCCATAATTCTTTGGAAGTCTTGATATTATAGTACACATTATACAGCGCATCCGAGAGACCGTTGAGTACATAGCCTCGACATATAAAGTCCGAGTGCTTCCACGCCTCTACCGCGCTCAGAGCCTGAGCATCGGTCTCCCCTTCCACAGGTTGGGGAACGGTCTCCGTCAAGAACCTCGCAAGGTTCATGGTGGTCAAATAGAAGAACATCTTCTGTTGCCACCTTTTGAAGTGGAGACCCGAGAACTTCTCGGGTCGTTCAGCATGATTCGCCACTGTGGACGCTCCCACAGTGTTGGCTGGGGTACCGACAACAACGTTGACGTTGGTATTTTCAGTCGACATTCTGAAAAATTCCACAAAACCAAGTTAATAAAACTGTTAGAATAATAAATGTGCTGATTTATTATTTTACTAACAAGATCGATGAGTAACAAAATCAGCCTCGTAGCTTCTAAGTCCAACTTTGAAGACTACAAGAGAAGATCTTAGAACCCAAAGACGAAGAAGGAGTAGAAGAACAGAGTTCTGTTTTGACAAAGTCGCTACTTTGAATCAAAACAGAGAAAAACCTTTTAAAACACAACCTGCTGTGAGAAAAAAAATTTGAATTCACCGCAGAGAAGTTTGTGATTCTACACGAACGGTGTTTTAAAATTTGTTTTAAGATTGTAGGAATCCGTTCGTGTAAAATAAATAAAATATTTATTAACTTGAATTACAAAAACAAAACAGAATTACAACTGAAATAAAATTACTATTACAACTGACAAAGGAAAAACAAGAACAGAAATCCGAACAGAAAAACTGTTCTTTGGCTGAGGATCGTGTTAGACACGGGTCCCTTAAAACAAATTTCGTGTCTCCCAGGAGAACACGTTTGTTTCCAGGATACAACAGCCTCAAGCAGTTGCACTGCCGGTCTTGACTCCAACCCGAACGAGTACCTTGCGCCTTGAGAGAAGATGATGAATTCTATATAGAGAGGATTGTATGAAGCTTGTGTAATCCGGTGTCTCGAATCTGCCATAGGAACCCCCTATTTATACTGCAGGTCTTGAAGAAACTGAAAAACGAATTAAATGGGTGAATTAAACTGCATTAAACGTCTTTAATGCACTTTAATTCGTCATTTAATTCTCAGTCAAATGCATTAACTTCGTCAGTTTCAAATGCTGAATGTAACTGCACTAGCATTAACTGCAGCAGAAAGCTTCCGCGCGCGCGCAAGACACACTGCCGCGCGCGCAGGTATGCAACCTCACGCGCGGTGAGTATGGCGCACGCGCGCATGCGCATGACTGCCACGTCATGCGCCGCATCACCTACCACTTGGTCTTTGCAACCCTTGTGCTCCACCACGCGCGCGCGGTCAAAAATACAAAGGCGGCTCTCAAGCGGCTCGCGGCGATGCGAGCGTGCGAAGTGCAAAGTGCGCCAACAAAGCGCCACATTGCGCCTCATCGCCCACGCCACGCGCGCGCGCGCGAGCGTGTGCCAGTGCGAGTTAGGGTGCTCCGCACCCTTCGCGAGGACACTAGTGTGTGCTTCCATGAAACAATAAGGATGGAGAGATCCTACTTAAATACCCCTTTAAGTAGGAAAATAAATATATAAAACCCGCTCATTTTATTATATTTATTTTTAGTCCAAAATTAGGAAAAAATCATTTTCCTAACAAAATTTCCAACATAATCATAATCATTACCTATTCGATATAGAGTTTGCTCTTGAAGAATTGGAATATCGGCGATTGATGATTTGAGGTTTGTGTTGTGAAGCCAAAATGATTGATAGAACTGATGATTAGAAAAACTATCGTGTGATGAATTATGAAGGAGTTTAGGGTTATGAGGAGTTTTATTAAAGTTTCTAACTTAACCATAAAGCACCCCTAACTGTGTAACTTTCACACAAAGCACATAACAATTTATAATTACAACTAAAGCACACAATTCACGTGTTTGTGATGCAACACATAAGTTCCGTATAAACCATCCGTTTATAATTATTAATCACGTTAGCCACTAGCGTTCGAGAGTTATCATGTGCGCGTTTCGGTAATTCCCCGAATTACCAAAGTAGACTCTTTTAACTAACCCTAGTTAAATGCAGTGCTATGGATGTATGTCTAAATTAACTGTGTTTAAGTTAAAGTAGTAACCTGAAGTTGTGGGTTGTCACAGACTCACCCAAAAACATGGAAAAACATTCAACGCACTAAAACTAACAAGTATTCTACATCACATCTTGCAAAATAGTTATTTTTTTTATTTTTGAAAGATTCTTGAACCAACATCACCATTAAGTTGTTAGGGTAATAACATGTAATATTATCTAAGAGAAACTGATTAAACAAAGTGCAAGAACAAAAAGTGTACAAAACAAACTTGAAATAAGCACTAGGTTACAAGATGTGTTCAAAAGAGACTAGCTTCATCATTTTTTATGAATCCACTTAACTTGCACTTAAACAAGTTTAATATAGTGGTTTGATGATGAAAAATTGGTTAAACACCTACTGGAAACAAAGAAACAAAAATCAATACCGAAAAACCGAAAAGAAAGCCCTAAGTGTGGAAACCCAATATACGAGTTTCGAAAAATTCTAAACTTTTTACAGTAGACTTGGGATGTCACAACAAGGTTGTCGACCAAAAATCTAATTTTTGAGGTTTCTTGATATTTTTAATAATTTAGAAAGCATAAATAACCACCAAAGCCAAAAAAATACTTAGACTTCCGAAAAAATTCCCAAATTTTTACAGTAATTTTTATTAGTTATAATAAGCTCGTATTCCAAAACTCAAGTGAAACTAAGTTGGGGAGCTGTGGTTTAAATAATGGCTTTAAATTACATTTTAAAAACAGAGTTTATGATTAACTTTTCAAGTGATATGAAACGTACTAATTGCATCATGGTTGGATTTTCATACTTGTACATGCCTGTTAATCAATAGAAACAGAGACGGTGATAATATTGAAACTTGATCAAGACAATATGACTTACATGAGACGTAGCAGTTACCATGGAAAGTCTCCTATTTAGTAGAAGCATTAACTAGAATTGCCACTGATATTGCGAATAGATCTATTTGGGTTGGCACCCCTTCATAGTTAGTAGTGTTAACTTTTCAGAAATGGTAATTGAATTCATGATATCAACAATGTGTCTTGTGTTTGTTGTAAACACTGGGTTAGGGGTAAAAATATTGTCAAGGCTTGATTATACGACTCATGTTAATTACAACATTGTTCCGCCTTGCTAGCTTAACAATAAGATCACTTAGGATATGTGTATCCATTGTATGAAATGATTAAAACCTCATAAAAACATTTAAGTTTATGGTTGAAGAAATTGTAGAGACATAGCTGTTATGTCTTACATTGATCTCTAAGCCTGAATAAAAAATATAGGTATTATGTGTTTCACTAATTAATATGTCGGTTTAATTGAAGATATATGTGTTACGTCTTACATTGATATGTAGGCCTAGAAATATAAGATATAGGTATTACATCTTTCGCTGATTTATATGTTGGTTTATTTAAAGATATATGTGTTATGTCTTTCATGACAAGAATACTGAGTTTCAAGGAAATATTTATTGACAAGTATCATTGGTTTTCAATGATATGTTAATCTTATATTTTCAAAAGACGAGTATCTTGAATTCACAAAGATATGTCTACTATCCATTTTACTAACGATTTTTTCAAAACATGAAAGGAAAATGTTTTCCATCTTGTCAACTTAGTAACTTTATGTTGACATTTTAGGCTTGTTTTAGGCATGTTTTCAGGTAACATATAACTATGGCACAGTTGGAAATAGGCGGAATGTTCGTAAACTTAGAAGCCCAAGACCTTGACATGTTCAAGAGAACAACTACCTAAAAGGTGCATAGATGACTTAGCATTCAACATCCCACAAGTCTTAGTAATTTATAATCTAAAAGTTTATTACATTAACAAAAGCTAGTATCCTGAAATAATGTATAAAATGATGGTTACATAAAGTCACTAAACTATTTGTAAAGTGTGTTTTGTCAACTTAAAAAATATAAAATATATGAAAGATCAAAATTATGTGGGAGTAAAGTTGAAAATAAAAAAAAGTGCTGGGGTTAAATTGCAAAAGATTAAAAGCTTAGGGTAAAAATAAAAAAATCAAAGAGGTCAAAATGGAAAGATGAAAAGTTTTGGCTAGTTGTGAATAGTCAAATTTCTTTTAAAAACCCCATGCACCACCGGGTACAACACCACAAAGCACAAAAAAATGCTAATTAACATATTGGGAACTTTATATTAAAAAAGAACGCATTCCATCTTCCCGAATTCCTCTCTTTTGTCGAAACATCCAACTTTCCCATCTCACATACGTATTCTCTTCTAAAAATACATACTCTCCCTCTTAGGGCTGGCATATCGTGTATACCCGTACCCGATAAGACACGACACGATAAGACACGATACACGAAAGGCCATACACGAACACGACACGATAAGATTTCATGTCCCTTTTTTCAAACACGAACACGACACGATATACACGAAAATTACCTGTTAATACTTGTTAACGAACACTAAAATAATCACATATTTAGAACCTGTTTAGTGAAACAAAACTCGCCAAAAGTTCACAAACAGCTTAAATAATCCATAAATACCGAATACTTAACAAGTTTAAAACAAAAATCCATAAACGGCAAATCACAAAAGACTTAAATAATTCAATACATCCATTAAAAACAAGTTCAAAGTTTCCAAGTTCCCATGGTTCTCTTCTCAGATCTTTAATTCCAACAATTCAAACCTGCACATAATTGTACTCATATTTAGCATTGACAATTGGACAAAAATTGAGTAATTTTAATTTATCAAACATTACTTGAAACATTTGGAGTAAGTACCTTTGATTGTTCATTGTTTTTTAGCAACACTACTCAAAGCATTTGGAGTGGTTACCTTAGAATTGTTCATTGAGTTTGAAGCATTTGATTCTCCACTAATATCAAGTGACATTATATCTTCAGTGAGCTCATCCAAATTAACTTCGTTAGAACCTACAAATACAAACAAACATATATTATTAGTGTGATATTATGTTATAAAAACCTTACAAAACTCAAGGAAAAAGGGACATCACAATAATCTCCATATAACCAATCCTTTGTGCATATTAGAGCCTCAACGGTATCTTTACCAAGTGAGCTTCGATGTTCATTAAGAACTCTTCCACTTGCACTAAATGTGGACTCCGATGCGACGGTAGAAACCGGAATTGTCAAAAAATCTCTTGCCATCCTTGCAAGTGTGGGATATCTAAACTCATTGGCTTTCCAAAAAGTCAAAACATCTAAGTTCGAGTTCCTATCAACTCTTGACTCATCCAAATACAATTGCAATTCTGTTTTTTTGTTAGCTAGAAAATCTTTACTTTGAAACTGATCAAAGTCCTAAAAAAGAATTATAAATAATTAGTAAATGAATACATAAAAGATGAAAAGACAACAATTTAAAAAAAATATATATTAACAAATAAATTACCTTAAGTCTAGCTCTAACTCCAAAGACACTTGTTGAATCATCATCTCCCGTTTCCTCAACTCCTTTGCTAGCATCTGAAGTACTTGCGACATTTGAAGTTGTAGAAGAACCACCATCCATATTTAACTCAACATATTCATGAAAAGTAGAGTGCAAAACCTCATCAACATATTCATATTCCTTGCTATCACGTCCATAAACTTGTGAATAACTCCACTCGATAAAGTGCAATTTGTATCTAGGATCCAACACCACATCTATGGCTAAAGTAAGACTAAAGGCAGACCAATATTTCTAAAACTTTGTCATCATCAAGTCAGCCATATTTCTCATATACTCGTCTTCTGAACCCATACCCTCTTTCAAAGTCAAGTAAGCCATAAAAACTTGTGGGTAATACAAGTTTGCAGTTGGATATTTTGTACCCGAAAAAACATTTGTGATATCATAAAACACTCCAAGAAAAGAACACATCTTTCCAATCTTTTCCCACTCTAATGCATTCGGACAATGCTTATAATTAGAATCACTCAATTCTAAATGGCAAAAGGCTCATCGATAAAAAAGGGCACTATCAAGCATTAAAAAGGTAGAATTCCACCTAGTAACGACGTCTTGCCTTAACCCCTTTTTCCTTTTCAAAGAAAGCAACTGAACACACTTTATAAACTTTTCCTTCCTTTGTTGAGACCCTTTAACATACTTGATACTCTCTCTCACTTTGTAAATACACTCATCAATTTGCTTCAACCCGTCTTGCACAATCAAATTTAAAATATGTGCACAACATCTCAAGTGAAAAAAATACCCCTAGAAACAAGTGGTAATTTTTTATTTAGTTGTTCTCTTAAAAGCCCAATGAAAGTGTCATTAGAAGAAGCATTATCTAATGTCATAAAAAATATTTTATTTTCTATGCCCCACTCTACTAAAATAGAAAACACTTTTTTCACACAAAGCAACACCGGTATGAGGTGGTGGCATGAAAGAAAACGATAAAACTCTTTTTTGCAAAACCCATTCTTTATCCATAAAGTGAACTGTAATTGCTAAACACCCATCAGTAGCAATAGACGTCCACAAATCTCAAGTTAGGCATAACCTCCTAGGTGATTCCATAAGCATTTCTTTGACCTTTTCCTTTTCTCTCTTATACATTTTCAGTAAATCAGATTTTACAGTATTTCTAGAGATGATATTGACATCAGGTTGCAGATACTTAAATAAATCTCTAAATCCCTTATAATAAACAAATGATAAAGGTAACTCATGCATAACGATAGCAGCTACAAGCATCTCACGGAACGTACTTTGAGAAAACGTAGATGACTTTAATAGAATCTGACTCCACCTACAATAGAGAAAATGAATAAAGTTACACAAAAAATAATACCAAACTTGAACCGAAAGCCATAAAAGTTAGATAAACATACATAGGACTTCTTATCCTTCTTCTTTCCCACCTTCTTTTGAGAATCACTCATTCTTAATTTGCAATAAAGAATAAACATAGGGTTGCATCAAATTCAAAACATAAACAATAAACAAAAAAGTAGTAATAAATGCATCAGTAATCTCATTATTATGAACTGTGTGTTTGTTCTTTACTGTTGACCAAGAAAGTAGTAATAAATGCTGCACAATGTTGTTCATTTGATCTGTTTCCTTATAGGGACCTAGTTTTGTCATAATTTGATCTATTCACAGCTTTTCAAAGCTTTTCACAAAGTCTCAAAAGCCACAATTGGGGTGTTAACTGAAGCTGAAGTTGATCGGCATTTTCAGTCGATTCTTGACTTACTGGGTACTGTCGAGCAAGTTAAAACGGCTAAAGAACTCATCCTAGACAAAATCCTAGAGGCCTGTTTCTATTTCAACTTTACATATTCAAACTATAAACAAAAATAAAAGTTCACAGTCATTTAGTAAGATGTGCATACTGCATCAGTTTGTAAAGTATATGCTTGTGTTCACTTTCACTGTGAAAAACTATATGCTTGTGTTCACTTTCACTGTGAAAAACTAAACTGCATCAGTTTGTAAAGTAAAGCCCATCTCAGATATAAGCAAGATGTGCATACTGCATAACTTAGTTGTGAATTCCTACTAAACGACATCAGTTATAAACAAAACACTAAACACTGAAACAGTAACAAAATTACCTTTATTTTTGAAAAAAGACTCAAGGAGCGGCTGTGCGTAGATGACCGGCGGTGGATGACTGGCTGTGGATGACCGGCGCTGGTGGATGACAGGCGGTGGATGACCGACTGTGGATGACCGGCGTTGGATCAGTGGATCTGGATGAATGGATGATGTCGGCTGTAACTTGAGAGAGTTGGGAGAGATTAGATCATTAGGGTTTCTTTTTTTTTTGAACTAAAGAAGAGAGAGTCACCGGTCACATTCCATCTATAATTCTATATTTGAGTAAATGAGTAATGGTATATTTTTTATTTAATTAAAATTAAAATCTTAACATGTCTTAACAGGTATACAAGAGGTAAACAGGTATCTAACCTGTTTAGACACGAAAATTAACAGGTTGTTTCGTGTCTACCTGTTTAGTACACGATACCTGTTAGAGTCATACACGATACCTGTTAAGTTCGTGTCGTGTATTCGTGTAAAATTGCCAGCCCTACTCCCTTTCTCTCTCTCTCTCTCTCTCTCTCTCTCTCATACGCCAATCTCCATTTAAAAAAATCACTCTCTCTTCCATATCACACACTATCTCTCCTTAAACTCCTTTAAACGATCCTTTTCAACTAATGGGTTGTGGAAATCTTTTTATACTAATAAATCATAATAAAAGTACATGTGTATGGTATACGGGCTCCCAGTTTTGATTCTTAGACTTTTTATCGTTGCCTCCGAAGATGACACGTGCCATGATTTTGTTCCACATATATGTGGTTCAACCCATATATCCAAAACAACCCAACCCTAAATGTTTATTTTTCTTGAATCCCTTTCTAGTTTACCTTCAACCCTAAAAAAAACCAGAGTCTTCACAAACCCTAATCATAATAAAGCCACTATAATTCCTCTCTTTTCTCTAGCCACATTGTTCAATTTTTCTTCTCTGAATCGTACTTCTCCACTCAGATTGCACATCAATGATCTTGTCTTTCAAGGTAGATATGGCATTCGATATCTTATTCTTACTTTTTCGTTCATTTATTGTTTTGTTCATTTGCTTTCTTTTGGAGTTATAACATCTTCATAACCTTGTTGTGTTTAAATTTCATAGGCATACCACAGTGCTTCGTCTATAAGTTGCTTGATTGGTATATTCATTTAGTCATATTGTTTTTCTCTCTATGTTTATGTTTATGCATATTCCAAGACTTTAAAATAGGAGAAAAGAGAGGAGTAGTTTCAAAGGTTAAAGGTTCATGAAACAGTTGGTTGGGTTGTTGATGTCAATGATTGCTCTCGGCTAATATGTTACAGAAGTTAGTATGTAAGTTACTTCAATAGGATAAGGATCATTATAAAACACTAATTATTGCGAGAACAAAAAAAAAAAACTCTAAATCACTAAATTTTGGGATGTAAGGTTCATATTTTTTAAATTATTTTTTCTTGCATTCATATATGTATTATATATACATAAAAAACCATATATTTTTATCTACACATAGCCTACATACATGTAGGTAATTTAATTCACTCGCTGACCATTTCCTCATGTGGGTATCACCTTCATTCGAGTCTCGCTCTTTGGGGCTTCGGACTCACGCATTGGTTTATTTATTTTATTTATTGGTTGTTGTTTATTATTTGTGATATTCAAGTAACACATAAATAAATTTCATCTTATTTTTCAAATAAATTATTTTTATTCAAAATTAGATTTACTCACCAACTCTTAATAGTTGACCCAATATATAAAGTCACATAGGATGGATTGGCTTTAGAATAAATAAAGTGTCATGTTTAATTTTGAAACTTTAATTAGCTACATAAGCTTTGGACAATCATTCCATCCCGACCGATAATCCACCACGGGTTAGGATGTGACACTACTCATACTTCTAAATTACTCCAATTTAATCTTAACTTAATCTCGTGCAAGGAATTGTACTCTTATCTTCTCCCCAAAAATCAAAAGCCTATACCATCCCGCCAAAGCTGAAATGACCAGCAAAGCCCTTAATACAAGTCTAACAATGCATTCGGTGGTTCTTTACTTAAAAAGTAAAATTTGGCCATGTCAGTGCATGCACCTATAATTGTGTGTTGGTAAAGGAAATGAATTAATTAATTAGTATAAAACCTAAAAAATACTATATTTAAATAAAATAGATTTTAAATAGTTTGTGTTGTATGAAACTAAAAGAAAATTTAAAAACACTATATTTAAATACATATATTAATTAGCTATTTAGTATTGATAGATGGAAACATATAACTGGCAGTTAATTCATAAGTTTCCCAACACACTTATAAATGCGCAATGTTGTGAATGAGTCTATGCTGTGATCAAAGTTAGTTACTGAAACCACAAAGCAATACTAGAAAGAAACTTGTCTACCTCCTTTTATTACTAATCGTTGCAACTACGACTACAATTACATGTGATTACTATATTCTAATTGATGCTTTTTCATTTGGCAAATTGGAAAATAATAATCCCAGCATTTTGAAATTGGCCAATAATAATCCCAAGTCAGGAAATAGCCAATAATAATCCCACCTCGTCAATTTTTGGAAAATAATACTCCACAGTCACTAAACGACAAAAGTGCCACGTCAGCATTTGGAGTATTATTTTCCAAAAATTGACGAGGTGGGATTATTATTGGCTATTTCCTGACTTGGGATTATTATTGGCCAATTTCAAAATGCTGGGATTATTATTTTCCAATTTGCCTTTTCATTTTATATATGTTTAATATCACATAAACTGATAAATGTTATGTGTTAGGTGATGATGTGGACGCACCACCATTCAAGGTATGCAAATGCATTTTCCAGCGGTTGATTGTTATGCCGCCGTTTGCGATGGTGGTTGTACGGAGTTGAGGGGGAATATGGCTCTTGGGGAATGCATAAACAACAATACACAGTGTCGTTGTCGATGGAGGTGTTAAATTGTTTTTATAGAATCTTGTGATTAAATCTATCTCTTTGATTGTTATTTTTGCAATAATCAAAATAAGAGTGTCATTCAAATTGGAGTATGCGTTATGGTGAATGTGAAATGTAAAAGAAAAATGCATCACATGGGCGCCATATGTGAAGGATGGTTTCACCGTTCACTAAAGTGTGTTGGCGAAATGTGAAAGATGAAATGTGGTGGATAAGTAATAAAAAAATGAAAAAATGGTCAAATAGAGCTAAATCATAGGTTTATATATTAATTAACAATTAACAAATTTACCCACGCCATCACAACACATGTTATTAGTGTATTCAGATATAAAAATGCCTTCCTTTAAAAGATTATATATGTTTTTTTGTGATGTGTTTGACCTATTTAATTTGCGTTCCTTATTCAACAAGAATAATAAGATAAAAAAATAAAGGAAGGAGAGAAATCGAACATGTTTACATCTTTCAGATGAAATTGGTTGCCGTAGGAAACTACCAAATTGGAAAAGAAGCACGTGTCTTTCTTTTTTCTTAACGGGGAAACCTATGGTGGGTTAATGAAGGAGAAAAACCTTTTAACTTTTATACGTAAAGTTAACAATACAAATGTGTATATAGGTCTCATCATCTGTAAATAATCGTAGCTTTCTACTTTTTGTTTATGAATTGAAATTCATGCATTATATAATTGATTGTTGGAAAAGATATGAAGTTATGTGCTTTAACACTTCCGTTGTAGACGAACTTGTAACTAGAATTCTAAGCATATCATAGTCAAATTTTGAGGACGATTTAACAAGGGGGTATGTGACAACCCTCTTGTGCAAGTTTGAAAGTTATTGGGTTAGGAACTTGTACCAGACGATTTTGCTCTTGAGTAATAGAATCGTGTGCAAGTCTGAAAGTTATTTTCGGAGTGTTCTTGTTTTTCGGTTTTCTTGAATCTCACCATGTTAGGATTCAACCAACCCTTGGTGTTGGTTTGATATCATTGTTTGATCCGATTTATTGGGACTTACATCTCATGTGATCACTTACATGAGTACACCCTAAAACATCACCTCATGTACTCAAAGAATCTCATCATCACACAACACCTTCGTCTACCTCCCCCCTCTATTCTCTCTCTTTCTTCCGTTTAAAACCGAAACCAAGTGTTGGTGCAGTCATCTGTCGTCTTCGTCTAATGTCGAGTCCGGGTTGCGTTGCGAATCTGATTAAGCATGATGTCATCATGTTTAATGATGACATCATACTTGTGACATCATCATAATATGGTTATCATCAAAGAAGCAGTTAACGACAAAGATTAATTTGGATTTGAAATTGTTTTAAAGTGGCTATTTGATGATTGGACCATTAAAAGGTCCAATGAAGTGCTTTCATATTATGGTCCAATCAATGAGTTGCTTATATTTGAAGGCCCAATAAGAAGTATTAGTTTGATGGTCAAATGGAAGGGTTCGCTTGTACATACATCAATGAGAAGGTTCGCTTATTCATGCATCAATGGAGATTCGCTTTTTTGGAATTATGTGAGTTCGCTTGAAAGGAATTGTATGGTTTACTTTTATGGTTCTGTCATTGGAGCGAACCGGCAATAGTATCTATAGGTTGTTAGTTCATTTCATTTGTAACGATTTTCAGATCTGATACCGAGGTATTGCCGGTGTTCCTTGTCAATGTAAATGCTGTAAAATCAATATACAAGAGGTTTAAAGTGTGATTCTAGCTGTGTACACGTCCGTTTCTTTGTTTCCGCCTCTGAAACGGATTTGAGCTCTTCCGAACGACTCGTTTAGGTCGAAATCGATCCTACGCCAAGAAGCAAAACACACACTACACTCCCAAACTTCACTTAAAGTTCTCTCAAGGAACTCTACGCAATCTTTATATTATCTTCGTCTTTATCACACACTTATTCTAGAATTCAAGTATCCACAAAAATCCAAGCCATGAAAGAACTAGGGAATGCTTCAAAACATGGAGAACAACTTTCTGGTGAAAGAATTCATGTTATTGTTTTATTTAATGATTTTGCTGTTTTCGTGGCCAAAATTGTCAAGAAGATGTTGTGATAGAGGAATCATCTATAATACATGCAAATATGTAAGGTTGTTCCTCAATGATTCATTGAAAAACATGGAAAAACATTCAACGCGCTAAAACTAACAAGTATTCTACATCACATCATGCAAAATGGTTATTATTTTTGAAAGATTCTTAAACCAACATCACGATTAAGTGGTTAGGGTGATAAACATGTAATATTATTTAAGAGAAAGTGATAGAACAAAGTGCAAGAACAAAAAAAAAGTACAAAAGAAACTTGAAATAAGCATTGGGTTACAAGATATGTTCAAAAGAGTCTAGATTCATTATTTTTTTTATGAATCCACCTAACTTGCACTTAAACAAGTTTAACATAGTGGTTTGATAAGGAAAAATTGGTTAAACACCTATTGAAAACAACGAAACAAAAACTGATACCGGAAAACCGAAAAGAAAGCCCTAAGGCTGGAAAACCTAGATACGAGTTTTGAAAAATTCTAAACTTTTTACAGTAGACTTGGGATGTCACAAGAAGGTTGTCGACCAAAAATCAAATTTTTTGAGGTTTCTTGATATTTTTAATAACTTGAGAGCATAAACAACCACCAAAGCCAAAAAAAATACTTAGACTTCCCAAAAAAATCCCAAATTTTTACAGTAATTTTTATTAGTTATAATAAGCTCATATTCCAAAACTCAACTGAAACTAAGTTAGGGAGCTATGGTTTAAATAATGGCTTTAAATTACATTTTAAAGACTTAGTTTACGATTAACTTTTCAAGTGTTGAATTATGCTAATTGCATCATGGTTGGATTTCCATACTTGTACCTATTAATCAATAGAAACCCATAGGGTGATAATACAGAAACTTGATTATGACAATATTACTTACATGAGACGTAGCAGTTACCACGGAAAGTCTCCTATTTATTATAAGCATTAACTAGAATTGCCATTGATATTGTGAATAGATCTATTTGGGTTGACATCCCTTCATGGTTAGTAGCGTTAAATTGTCTGAAATGGTAAATGAATACATGATATCAACCACCAAAGCCAAAAAAATACTTAGACTTCCCCAAAAATTCCCAAATTTTTACAGTAATTTTTATTAGTTATAATAAGCTCATATTCCAAAACTCAAGTGAAACTAAGTTGGGGAGTTGTGGTTTAAATAATGGCTTTAAATTACATTTTAAAGGCATAGTTTGTGATTAACTTTTCAAGTGATATGAAACGTACTAATTGCATCATGGTTGGATTTTCATACTTGTACATGCCTGTTAATCAATAGAAACCGAGACAGTGATAATATTGAAACTTGATCAAGACAATATTACTTACATGAGACGTAGCAGTTACCACGGAAAGTCTCCTATCTAGTATAAGCATTAACTAGAATTGCCAATGATATTGTGAATAGATCTATTTGGGTTGGCATCCCTTCATAGTTAGTAGTGTTAACTTTTTAGAAATGGTAATTGAATTCATGATATCAACAATGTGTCTTGTGTTTGTTGTAAACACTGGGTAAGGGGCAAAAATATCATCAAGGCTTGATTATACGACTCATGTTAATTACAACATTGTTCCGCCTTGCTAGCTTAACAATAAGATCACTTAGGATATGTGTATCTGTTGTGTGAAATGATTAAAACCTCATAAAAACATTTAAGTTTATGGTTGAAGAAGTTGTAGAGACATAGCTGTTATGTCTTACATTGATCTCTAAGCCTGAATAAAAGATATAGGTATTATGTGTTTCACTAATTGATATGTTGGTTAATTGAAGATATATGTGTTATGTCTTACATTGATATGTAGGCCTAGAAATATAAGATATAGGTATTACATCTTTCGCTGATTTATATGTTGGTTTATTTAAAGATATATGTGTTATGTCTTTCGTGATAAGAATATTGAGTTTCAAGGAAATATTTATTGACAAGTATGACTGGTTTTCAAAGATACGTTAATCTTATATTTTCAAAAGATGAGTATGTTGAATTCACAAAGATATGTCTATTATCCATTTTACTAATGATTTTTTCAAAACATGAAAGGAAAATGTTTTCCATCATGTCAAATATAACTTGTGAACTCAGTAACTTTGTGTTGACATTTTAGGCTTGTTTTAGGCATGTTTTCAGGTAACATATAACTATGGCACGGTTGGAAATAGGCGGAATGTTCGTAAACTTAGAAGCCCAAGACCTTGACATGTTCAAGATAGGCTTTAGATTGAACAACTACATAAAAGGTGCATAGATGACTTCACATTTAACATCCCACAAGCCTTAGTAATTTATAATCTAAAAGTTTATTACATTAACAAAAGCTAGTATCCTAAAATAATGTATATAATGATGGTTACATAAAGTCACTAAACTATTTGTAAAGTGTGTTTGTTCAACTTAAAAAATATAAAATATATGAAAGATCAAAATTATGTGAGATTAAAGTTGAAAATAATAAAAAAAAGTGTTAGAGGTTAAATTGCAAAAGATTAAAAGCTTAGGGTAAAAATAAAAAATCAAAGAAGTCAAAATGGGAAGAAGAAAAGTTTTGGCTAGATGTGAATAATCAAATTTCTTTTAAACCCCCCCCCCCCCCATGCACCACCGGGTACAACAACACAAAGCACAAAAAATTGCTAATTAACATATTGGGAACTTTATATTAAAAAAGAACACATTCCATCTTCCTAAATTCCTCTCTTTTGTCGAAACATCCAACTTTCCCATCTCACATACATATTCTCTTCTAAAAATACATACTCTCTCTCTCTCATACGCCAATCTCAATTTAAAAAAATCACTCTCTCTTCCATATCACACACTATCTCTCCTTAAACTCCTTTAAACGATCCTTTTCAAATAATGGGTTGTGGAAATTTTTTTATACTAATAAATCATAATAAAAGTACATGTGTATGGTATACGGGCTCCCAGTTTTGATTCTTAGACTTTTTATCGTTGCCTCCGAAGATGACACGTGCCATGATTTTGTTCCACATATATGTGGTTCAACCCATATATCTAAAACAACCCAACCCTAAATGTTTATTTTCCTTGAATCCCTTTCTACTTTACCTTCAACCCTAAAAAAACCAGAGTCTTCACAAACCCTAATCATAATAAAGCCACTCTAATTCCTCTCTTTTCTCTAGCCACATTGTTCAATTTTTCTTCTCTGAATCGTATATCTCCACTCAGATTGCACATCAATGATCTTGTCTTTCAAGGTAGATATGGCATTCGATATCTTATTCTTACTTTTTCGTTCATTTATTGTTTTGTTCATTTGTATTCTTTTTGAATTATAACATCTTCATAACCTTGTTGTGTTTAAATTTCATAGGCATACTAAAGTGCTTCGTCTATAAGTTGCTTGATTGGTATATTCATTTAGTCATCATGTTTTTCTCTCTATGTTTATGTTTATGCATATTCCAAGACTTTAAAATAGGAGAAAAGAGAGGAGTAATTATAAAGGTTAAAGGTTGATGAAACAATTGGCTGGGTTGTTGATGTCAACGGTTGCTCTCGGCTAATATGTTACAGAAGTTAGTATGTAAGTTACTTCAATATGATAAGGATCATTATAGAACACTATTTATTGCGAGAACAAAAAGAAAAACTCAAAATCACTAAATTTTGGGATGTAAGGTTCATATTTTTTAAATTATATTTTTCTTGCATTCATATATGTATTATATATACATAAAAAACCATATATTGTTATCTACACATAGCCTGCATACATGTAGATAATATAATCCACTGGCTGACTATTTCCTCATGGCAATGGGATGTGGGTATCACCTTCATTCAGTCTCGCTCTTCGGAGCTTCGGACTCACGCATTGGTTTATTTATTTTATTTATTGGTTGTTGTTTATTATTTGTGATATTCAAGTAACACATGAATTTCATCTTATTTTTCAAATAATTTTTTTTATTAAAAATTAGATTTACTCACCAACTCTTATTAGTTGACCCAATATACATAAAGTCGCATAGGATGGATTGGTGTCGCAACCCCCGACCCCTGCCCGGGAGCGGGCGGCCGCGAGCTACTCCGAGCGGGTGGTATCGGTGTTTATTTATTTGGCAGCGGAACTCATTAGGACCGTAGTTAGGAAATATTTTTATCAGAGTTAAACACCAAACTTTTATAATAATAATTTATGGGAATAAAAGCCAAGTTCATTTGACAATACATTGATAGGGATAAACCCTAATTATTGAAAACAAAATGTCTTGTTTATTTTAGTTAACTTTTATAGCCACTATCCTAAGCCTTCAGTGCTCTCCAGCTGGCTTCTATTGGGCTTTCATATTATGTTACCTGAAACGCGTTTTAAAACATTTTGTCAGCAAGAAATACTGGTGAGTGAATCCCAATTTAGTCAAAACAGGTTTTCTCATTTTACAGCATTGAGGGCGATCTCACAATTACATTTGTTTATATTTCTACTTTAATTACCACCCACGGTACTGTCAATCCATGATTGGTGCTAATTTTACTACTCACAGTGTAGTAACAAATTTGTATACAAAACCCCAACATACCGACGATAATTGTAGAATACAAATACTCAATCACTGTTGAATATAATTTAAAATAATTGAGGTTTTGTAAAAATAGTTTGCAAAAGGTTTTACAAAAAGAGGATTGCTCACATTGCAAGTTTAGATAATACTAAGGCTTCTTGGAAATCTTCTGATCATTATCTATTAAATCAAATAATGCACACATGTTAGTAAAATAACCCAATTTAAATTGACCGTACAACCCGAGACAGAATTCCAATGACTGAGTCGGGCAGAGCAGACATGCATTACGGAAGTTCTAAATCGATCGGGTGTACACACGAGGCAGAATTTCAATGACTGAGTCGGGCGGAGCCGACATGCATTACGGAATCCTAAATCGATCATGTAGGGTAATAGTAGGGTTATAGTACGTACAACGTGGCAAAGCTTCGCTATATAGTGTGTATTAAGCTCGGGCAGAATTTTTACTATCAGAGAATTTGAGAGAGAAAAGAAAACTGAACGAATTGAAATGAGCCCTGACCCCCCCCCCCTTATATAGGCTGGCCGAGGGGTCTGTCGCGCCCCGCTACAGCCAAGGCTTAAGCCTTCGCGGCTCGCGAGCGACTACGTGTCGTTTATAGCCTTGCTGAGTCAAGGGGTAGGTCTGCTGAGTCACGTGCCACGTGGCACGCCACGTTTCCGGATAAGGACCAGGCCGTCGCGCCCCACGACAGACCAAAGGGTCTCCGTCCCAGCCCGCGAGAGACTTAGGGTGTCCAAAATATTTAGGACTAAAACGGGTCCGGTTTTCACGTACGGGGTATATTTAGGGTGTCCAAAATATTTTTAGGAGGGTCGTTATAATTGGCTTTAGAATAAATAATTGAACTTTGTTTGTATTTCTTTTGAAATATGTTGAATTAAATGCAACTTATATGTTTTGTTATGACAATTTAATAAAGTGTCATGTTTGATTTTTAATTTTGAAACTTTAATTAGTGACATAAGCTTTGGGCAATCATCCCATCCCAGCCGATAATCCACCACGGGTTGGGATATGACACTACTCATACTTCTAAATTACTCCAGTTGAATCTTAACTTAATCTTGTGCAAGGAATTGTACTCTTATCTTCTCCTCAAAAATCAAAAGCCTATACCATCCCGTCAAACCTGAAATGACCAGCTAAGCCCTTAATACAAGTCTAACAATGCATTCGGTGGTTCTTTACTTAAATAGTAAAATTTGGCCATGTCAGTGCATGCACCTATAATTGTGTGTTAGTAAAGGAAATGAATTAATTAATTAGTATAAAACGTAAAAAAATACTATATTTAAATAAAATAGATTTTAAGTAGTTTGTGTTGTATGAAACTAAAAGAAAATTTAAAAACACTATACTTAAATACATATATTAATTAGCTATTTAATATTGAAAGATGGAAACATATATTGGGCAGTTAATTCATAAGTTTCCCAACACACTTATAAATGAACAATGTTGTGAACGAGTCTTTGCTGTGATCAAAGTTACTGAAACCACAAAGCAATACTACAATGAAGCTTGTCTACATCCTTTTGTTATTTATTGTTGCAACTACGACTACAATTACATGTGATTACTATATTCTAATTGATGCTTTTTCATTTTATGTATGTTTAATATCACATAAACTAATAAATGTTATGTGTTAGGTGATGATGTGGACGCACCACCATTCAAGGTATGCGAATACATTTTTCCAGCGGTTGATTGTTATGCCGCCGTTTGCGATGGTGGTTGTACGGAGTTGAGGGGGAATATGGCTCTTGGGGAATGCATAAACAACAATACACAGTGTCGTTGTCGATGGAGGTGTTAAATTTTTTTATAGCATCTTGTGATTAAATCTATCTCTTTGATTGTTACTTTTGCAATAATCAATATAATAGTATCATTTAAGTTGGAGTATGGGCTATGGTGAATGTGAAATGTAAAAGAAAAATGCATCACATGGGCGCCATATGTGAAGGATGGTTTCACTGTTCACTAAGTTGTGTTGGCGAAATGTGAAAGATGAAATGTGGTGGGTGAGTAATAAAAAAAATGAAAAAAATGGTCAAACAGAGCGAAATCATAGGTTTATATATTAATTAACAATTAAAAAATTTACCCATGCCACCCCAACACCTGTTATTAGTGTAGTCAGATATAAAAAAATGCCTTCCTTCAAAAGATTATATATGTTTTTTTGTGATGTGTTTGACCTATCTAATTTGCGTTCCTTATTCAACAAGAATAATAAGATAAAAAATAAAGGAAGGAGAGAAATCGAATATGTTTAGATCTTTCGGATGAAATTGGTTGCCGTAGGAAACTACCAAATTGGAAAAGAAGCACGTGTCTTTCTTTTTTCTTCACGGGGAAACCTATGGGGGGGTTAATGAAGGAGAAAACCCTTTTAATTTTTATAAATAAAGTTAACAATACAAATGTGTATATAGGTCTCATCATCTGTAAATAATTGCAACTTTCTACTTTTTTTTATGAATTGAAATTCATGCATTATATAATTGATTGTTGGAAAAGTTATAAAGTTATGTGCTTTAACACTTCCGTTGTAGACGAACTTGTAACTAGAATTCTAAGCATATCATAGTCAAATTTTGAGGACGAAATTTCTTTAACGGGGGTATGTGACAACCCCCGTGTGCAAGTTTGAAAGTTATTGGGTTAGGAACTTATACTAGACGATTTTGCTCTTGAGTAATAGAATCATGTGCAAGTCTGAAAGTTACTTTCGGAGTGCTCTTGTTTTTCGGTTTTCTTGAATCTCACCATGTTTGGATTACACCAATCCTTGGTGTTCATTGTTCGATCCAATTTATTGGGACTTACACCTCATGTGATCACTTACATGAGTACACCCTAAAACATCACCTCATGTACTCAAAGAATCTCATCATCACACAACACCCTTATCTACCTCCCCCTCTGCTCTCTCTCTTTCTTCCGTTTAAAACCGAAACCAAGAAGCAAAACACACCCCACACTCCCAAACTTCACTTAAAGTTCTCTCAAGGAACTCTACGCAATCTCTATATTATCTTCGTCTTTATCATGCATTTATTCTAGAATTTAAGTATCCACAGAAATCCAAGCCATGAAAGAACTAGGGAATGCTTCAAAACATGGAGAGCAACTTTCTATGAAAGAATTCATTTTATTGTTTTATTTAATGATTTTTTAGTGGCCAAAATTGTCAAGAAGATGTTGTGATAGAGGAATCATCTATAATACATGCAAATATGTAAGGTTGTTCTTCAATGATTCACCGAAAAACATGGAAAAACATTCAACACGCTAAAACTAACAAGTATTCTAAATCACATCTTGCAAAATGGTTATTATTTTTGAAAGATTCTTGAACCAACATCACGATTAAGTTGTTAGGGTTATAAACATGTAATATTATCTAAGAGAAAGTGATAGAACAAAGTGCAAGAACAAAAAAAGTACAAAAGAAACTTGAAATAAGCATTAGGTTACAAGATATGTTCAAAAGAGTCTAGATTCATTATTTTTTTTATGAATCCACTTAACTTGCACTTAAACAAGTTTAATATAGTGGTTTGATGACCAAAAATTGGTCAAACACCTATTGAAAAGAACGAAACAAAAACCAATACCGGAAAATCGAAAAGAAAGCCCTAAGGGTGGAAACCCTAGATACGAGTTTCGAAAAATTCTAAACTTTTTACAGTAGACTTGGGATGTCACAAGAAGGTTATCGACCAAAAATCAATTTTTTTGAGGTTTCTTGATATTTTTAATTACTTGAGAGCATAAACAATCACCAAAGCCAAAAAATACTTAGACTTCCCAAAAAATCCCAAATTTATACAGTAATTTTTATTAGTTATAATAAGCTAATATTCCAAAACTCAAGTGAAACTAAGTTGGGGAGCTATGGTCTAAATAATGGCTTTAAATTACATTTTAAAGACTTAGTTTTTGATCAACTTTTCAAGTGTTGAATTGTGCTAATTGCATCATGGTTGGATTTCCATACTTGTACATGCCTGTTAATCAATAGAAACCCATAGGGTGATAATACTGATACTTGATCATGACAGTATTACTTACACGAGACGTAGCAGTTACCACGGAAAGTCTCCTATTTATTATAACCATTAACTAGAATTGCCATTGATATTGTGAATAGATCTATTTGGGTTGGTATCGCTTCATGGTTAGTAGCATTAAATTGTCTGAAATGGTAAATGAATTCGTGATATCAACAATGGGTCTTGTGTTTGCTGTAAACACTTGGTTAGGGGCTAAATATCGCCAAGGTTTGATTATACGACTCATGGTAATTACAATATTGTTCCGCCTTGCTAGCTAAACAATAAGATTACTTAGTATGTGTATCCGTTGTATGAAACGATTAAAACCTCATAAAACATCTAATTTATGGTTGAAGAAGTTGTAGAGACATAGCTATTATGTCTTACATTGATCTCTAAGCCTAAATAAAAGATATAGGTATTATGTGTTTCACTAATTGATATGCTGGTTTAATTGAAGATATATGTGTGATGTCTTACATTGATCTGTAGGCCTAGAAATATAAGATATAGGTATTACATCTTTCACTGATTTATATGCTAGTTTATTTAAAGATATATGTGTTATGTCTTTCGTGATAAGAATACTGAGTTTTGAAGGAAATATTTATTGACAAGTATGGCTGGTTTTCAAAGATACTTTAATCTTATATTTTTAAAAGACGAGTACGTTGAATTCACAAAGATGTGTCTATTATCCATTTTACTAACGATCTTTAAAAAACATGAAAGGAAAATGACTTCCATCATGTCAAATAAAACTTGTCAACTCGGTAACTTTATGTTGACATTTTAGTCTTGTTTTTCAGGTAACATATAACAATGGCACGGTCGGAAATAGGCGAAATGTTCATAAACTTAGAAGCCCGAGACCTTGACATGTTCAGGATAGGCTTTAGATTGAACTACTACCTAGAAGGTGCATAGACGACTTAGCGTTCAACATCCCACAAGCCTTTGTAATTTATAATCTATAAGTTTATTACATTAACAAAAGCTAGTATCCGGAAATATGTATAAGTTATTGGTTACATAAAGTCAATCAACTATTTGTTTAACTGCAATCTTCACGAATAATCACCAACTTAAAACTAATCAGTGTAGAATCTCTATTTCAACGTTAATCACATCCGTGTTCAGTTTTTGATCTACCACTTTAGCTCAATTTCTTAATCTTCAAAAACCCAACCGGCAACTAACAGAAAATTCAAATCACCACACCAGCAACACACTTTGATCTAAGAAACATTCTTCCATGATTAGATTCACATTCTTCCTCTTCAGTCACGATAACAGATGTATAGTCTTCTCCGTTAGTCTCGCCAGCAACTTAATTAACAAACATCATCATTCCCTAGCGGTTAGTCTGGAAAATAATTCATTTGCTCGAATATTAACTATTTAGATACTTTAGACTGTTACAGAATTATCAGTTCCGATATATCTTTTAAATATCGACAATACCGATGCATCTCTCCTAACGCTAATTGTCACACCCCTATTTTCCACGTGTCACCGGAGGGCCCGGTGGGGGATTAGTGACGTAGTTGATATCGTCATAGTCAAACAATACAAAATATAAATGCACAACGGAAGCAAAAGATAGATTTATTTCAACCAAATTAAATTGTAATATCAAGTATCACAAACAGTTGAAATAGATCCACAGGCGGATCAAAACAAAGAGGAAACTTTTATTCAACAGACATCATGCATCCTAAGCTTGCGAGACTTTTATTGATGCTAGGGAGTGGCCAGCCTATTACGCGTAGTACCAGCACTTAGCCTTTTTGGAAAATACATCAGTTTACACTGGTAAATACAATTTAACTGACTCATTTTGAAAAGGTATAAAATTGATTTGAATGCCCGCGGCACAAAACTTTTAATAACTTGGGATAGTTATTTGCTTATAATCTTGTAAAAGAATTACATGTTTGTTAGGCGTTCAGTTGTCCGGGTCGTGTCGGGTTAAAGATTAATAGACACACCACTTAGTATAGTTCTGCCGCGAGACTTCTCTCGTACCGACGATTATACTTTATTGATTTGAATGCACTACGGGTGTACGCCTACACCCGTGTGCTAAGGTCATGGCCATTCTTTGAATGATGCCAAGGATATCCGGGACATTGTCATTAAACCCCCAAAGGCGTTAAACAAACAAAACAACATTTTCAAACGGGTCATTTTGACAACACTTAACCACCGACTGGTTAAGGTCAATTACCCGACCAAGCGGCACTTTATATACCGTACCCCAAGCTCGTATAAGGGAAAATAAGTTAAATGTATTTACCTGAGCTAAATATAAATTTAATCCCAGCCGTATCAAATCAGCAAGTACAGATAGCTTTTACTGGGCTCCTATATCTGGAATGAAGGTTTTAATAACCTATTAGAATCCTAACGGGTCCTTTAATTTAGCCTAAGCTTAGACCGGTTAGTTTTAAATGAAGATTACGGTTTAAACGCACGATAAGGCGAAGACCTTTTTAGAATGTGGTTTTGACCTGGCAAGCTTGCATGCTTGTTTAATATGGGTAGCTTAATCACATTATGGATTTTGAGACAGAAATGATATGGTTTAACCCGTTTCGGCTAAAATGGGTAAACTGGTTACATAAGCCGATCCGAACGCGTAAAGTGTGTAATGAGTAACCATAAGAGTCATATACAAGTTTCCTAAGTTAATATGCCTTAAACATGTTGTGATATCAGTAAGATACCTTCCATTATGCCCCAGATGGTTTTAAACCCAAACTATGCCTCACAAGGGCATTTTGGTCATTTTAAAGGGTGTAGAAGAGTTAAAAAAAAATAACCTGGGTTACAGGTCTGATTAAATCAGTAAATATACTTAATTTAATAAGTTATAACAGTAGGGTATGATATATATGTGAAATTTATTACTTACAACCATACTATGCTCCGTAGGGGCATTTTGGTAATTTCACATAGGCCTAAAAGGTCAAAACTGGAATTCTGAGTTTAAAATATTTGCTTACTGTTAAAATATAAAGTTTTACTGAATACATCAGCAGGTATCAACCCCATATGTTTTAAAAAAAATTATTACATACTATGCGTTAAAAACGCTTAAAAATGCGATTTGGAGTCATTTCCGGGTTTGGTATAGAAAGCTGATATTTTTAAAATTCCAGAAGGCTCAAAATACTTTATTTAACATATTAGATTAGTAGAAAAAGGTTTGGGGTCAATAGGATTTATAAAACTCATTTTATAGCCCAAAAGGGCAAAACCGGCATTAACTGAATTAAGCTTAGAACACTAAGTTATGCTCAGCCTAAAATTGAATAAAAATCTTTAAAAATCCCAAAATATTATTTTATATCAGTAGGTTTGGGGTCAAAGCAGAAGTCAAACTATGCGACTTTCGGTTCCAAACCGAGCCTAAACTGAAAATTGTCGAGTTGAACATGTTGGGACATGTTCTTACATTAATTACGAAGTTATATTAATGATCAAACAGGTTGCATGTATCCTACATTGCTAATTATGCATTAATTTGAAAATAAACATTCTGTTGACTTTTTAAGGTAAGCTTTGACTCGACAATTAACATAGTTAGAGTGGGAATCTGAAAATACCCTTTTAACGGTTTATTACCCACATAATTACCTACTCAATGGTATTTTTAATTTGTGATTTGATTGGACAAATTTTAATTAATCATGAAGTCAAACCTTAATTACGATGGTTTGACTTTTAGCTAATTAACTAAGCTAAAACGAATTTAGAAAGGTTAAGAGCACTTACAAGAGTCCTAACTATGATTAGGGATCACTAAGAAGTTGGCTTGATGTCCAGAGAGCTCTAGAGATGAAGTTGTGAACTTTGCAAATGAATGCACAAGATGGTTACAACTAGAGCTCCTTATATAATGATTTTAATCTCACAAGATGATGCCACAATAGTCTACAATTGTTACCAGATGTTTACAGGTGCCCCTATGCATGAAAAACCATTGGAGAGAGCTCTGGTATAAGAAAACAACCCTTTAAAGTCGGTTACAGACCTGAACTGGCAGCTGCAAGTAATTTCTGTCGCTGTGTCTCTCACGCGGGCCGCGTAAGTCCATAAGGGACTCTTACGCGGGCCGCCTGGCCTGTCAGAACCAGCCAAACAAGTTTTAAAAATTGCATTTCAGCCCCTGGTCCTTTGTAATGTGGTTTTAAGTCCTATTTTTGCTATTTCAGCCCTCTAACCTTATTTTTAAGGGCTTTAGGACCTTTACTAACTTTGTTAAGTCCCTTGATAACTTTGTGAACACCCGAAAGGCCTAGAATTTCATCGTTGACGCTTTTAACCCCTCGTACACGAATTTGATCATAATTTTCTCATACGATAACGAAACTTTATGAAATTTTTACCACATATTCTAGTGAGTATAATTTACCGTTACAAAGCTTCGGGTCTGCTAAAAGGTCACTCAGAGGTATACTTTACACATGTTGACACATTTAGCCCCTGTGGTTTGTAATTTCTCACTTTCTTTCATATTTAGCTTCGTATGATCCATGATTTATTCGTTTGAAGATATCAATATCTTGTAGGGCTATTTTTAAATATAATTATCCATTGTTGACACTTTGGACCCTTATATTCACATAGGTTCCTTGTTTGTCAACTTTAGTCCCTCTAAAGTATTCTTTCACACGTTCAGAGCTTATGACACGTGTTCATACATTATTGGACATGAATTTTCAAGGTGTTACATCCTCACCCCCTTAAAAGAAATCTCGTCCTCGAGATTTATGGAAACAATTGAGGGTATTTCTCTTTCATTGTGGACTCTAACTCCCACGTATACTCGGGACCTCTACAGGCATCCCATTTCACCTTGACAATAGGCACAAGCTTCCTTCGAAGCTTCTTTACTTGTCGATCCTCAATCGACACAGATTTTTCCACAAATTTCAAGCTCTCATCTATGTGCACGTCTATGTGTGGTATGACTAGCGATTCATCAGCTAGACATTTCTTCAGATTGCAGACGTGGAATACATTATGAATTCCACTGAGCTCTTCAGGTAAGTTTAACTTATATGCCACTAATCCTACACATTTGATGATCTCGAATGGTCCTATATACCTTGGGCTTAACTTACCTTTCTTACCAAATCGCATCACCCCTTTCCAGGGCGACACGTTGAGCAAAACTTTATCGCCAACCTCAAACTTGAGAGGTTTTCGCCTTTTATCAGCATAGCTCTTCTGCCTATCCCTGGCAGATTTTAGGGGGTCGCGAATCTGGACAATCTTGTCCGTCATCTCAAAGACTATATCAGGACCTGATAATTGAGTGTCTCCTACTTCTGCCCAACAAATGGGCGTTCTGCACTTCCTACCATATAGTGCTTCAAAAGGTGCAACCTGAATGCTGGTATGGTAGCTATTATTGTAGGAGAACTCGACAAAAGGTAGGTGCTTATCCCAGCTACCTCCTAAATCAATCACACATGCACGAAGCATGTCTTCCAAAGTTTGAATAGTACGCTCACTCTGCCCATCCGTCTGAGGATGGTAAGCCGTACTGAAGTTTAAGCGCGTGCCCAAAGACTGTTGGAAACTTTTCCAAAAATGTGATGTGTATCTGGTATCTCTGTCAGAGATAATAGCCACTGGTACTCCATGTAGAGACACAATCTTAGCAACGTACAGTTGGGCTAACATGTCGGAGCTATAAGTCTCCTTAATGGGTAGGAAATGTGCTGACTTAGTTAGTCTATCAACTATGACGCATATAGTATCATTTCCCTTCTTTGTCTTTGGCAATTTGGTGATGAAATCCATCGTCACCATTTCCCATTTCCAAGTGGGAATTTCAGGCTGTTGTAGTAGACCTGACGACTTCTGATGTTCAGCCTTGACTTGAGCACACGTCAGACATTTAGCTACATAGGCAGCTATAGACTTCTTCAAGCCTATCCACCAATAGTTTGCCTTCAAATCCTGGTACATCTTATCAGCTCCAGGATGAACGGAATATTTGGAACTGCGGGCTTCCTAAAGGATAACATCCCGAAGTCCTCCATAAACTGGAACCCATATTCGTCCATTTAATCTTAGGATTCCGTCCTTGCCATAGGATAACTGTTCTTCAGTCACTCCTAGCTTTTCTTTAGGATAGTTAGCTTCCAATACATCCTCCTTTTGTGCAGCTAACAATCTTTCATTCAAACTATTCTTGATCTCAATGCTCTTGGCATTGATTCTTATCGGCTTTACTCTTTCTTTTCTACTCAAGGCATCTGCGACTACGTTGGCCTTGCCTGGATGATATCTTATCTCACAATCATAATCATTCAAAGTTTCCATCCAGCGTCGCTGCCTCATGTTCAAATCCTTCTGATTGAACAGATGCTGAAGGCTTTTGTGATCAGAATAGATCACACACTTAGTTTCATACAAATAATGCCTCCACAGTTTTAATGCGAATACAACGGCACCCAGCTCCAAGTCATGGGTGGTGTAGTTCTTCTCATGCACTTTTAATTGTCGCGAAGCATAGGCAATGACCTTGCCTTTTTGCATAAGCACACACCCCATTCCGTTGTGCGATGCATCACAATATACTACAAATTCTTCAATTCCTTAAGGTAATGTCAGCACTGGAGCGTTACTCATCTTCTGCTTCAAGATATCAAAGGATTCTTGCTGCTTAGGCCCCCAGTCGAACTTGTTATTCTTACGAGTGAGTAAAGTCAGGGGTGCTGCAATTCTTGAGAAATTCTCGATAAAGCGTCTGTAGTATCCTGCCAATCCTAAGAAACTGCGAATCTCTGTAGGCGTCTTTGGCTCTTGCCAGTTCATGATAGCTTCAATCTTAGCGGGATCTACTTGGATACCACGCTCACTAACAACATGTCCAAGGAACTGGACTTCACGAAGCTAGAACTCACACATAGAAAATTTGGCATAGAGCTTTTCTTGATGGAGCAGTTTCAGAATGAATGGAGATGCTTCTCGTGGTCAGCTTGGTTCTTCGAGTAGATGAGAATGTCGTCGATGAAGACGATGACAAACTTGTCTTGATAAGGCTTGCAGACGCGATTCATGAGATCCATGAATGCGGCAGGTGCGTTAGTGAACCCAAAAGGCATCACTAGGAACTCGTAATGACCATAACGAGTTCTAAACGCAGTTTTGTGTACATCTTCATCCTTGACCTTCAATTGATGATAGCCTGACCTTAGATCAATCTTGGAAAAATAGCTTGCTCCTTGTAGCTGATCGAACAGATCGTCGATCCTGGGCAAAGGATACCTATTCTTGATAGTGACCTTATTAAGCTCACGGTAATCGATGCATAAACGCACCGAACCATCTTTCTTCTTGACGAACAAGATTGGTGCTCCCCATGGATACGAACTAGGTCTAATAAAACCTTTGGCTAGCAAATCATCTAGCTGCGTCCTCAATTCCTTCATCTCTGTTGGTGCTAATCTATAAGGCGCTCTTGCAACAGGTGCAGCTCCGGGGATGATATCAATCCTGAATTCCACTTGCCTATCTGGTGGCAAACTGGGTAGTTCTTCCGGGAAAACTTCGGGGTATTCAGAAATGACTGGAATATCTTCAATCTTGGGTTTCTGCTCATCAACAGTCACTTGTGCCATATAAATGACACAACCCTTCTTTAAGCATTTAGATGCTTTGAGCATAGACACCTGCTCAGGTAACCCGTACCGGGTGTCTCCTTGAATGATAAGCGACTCACCAGACGAAGTCTTGATTATCACTTGCTTCTTATTGCAAACTATCTGGGCTTGGTTATGAGATAACCAATCCATGCCTATTACTATATCGAATCCAGCTAACTTAAATGGAAGGAGGGACAAGGGAAAAGAGTGGTTCCTAATGGATATGACACATCCATCTGATACAGTTGATGCGGTTTCTATGGTTCCATCAGCTAATTCCACTTCATACTTCACACTTAAGGTCTTAACAGGCATTTTCAACAATTCACAAAACTTATCATCTACAAACGATTTGTCTGCTCCTGAATCAAATAATATTCTTGCGTAGACATCATTAATAAGAAAAGTACCTGTTATGACATTGTCATCCTGAACAGCTTCCTTCGCATCCATGCAGAAGACCCTTTCATTGGTCTTCTTTCCCTCCTCAGCCTTCTTTGCAAGCTTTGGGCAGTTAGTCCTAAGATGCCCCTTTTCATTACAATTATAGCACGTAGCATCCTTGATTTTCTTACAATCCAATGCCTTGTGGTCTAATGACTTGCAAATCCCACACGCTTTCGGCTGGGACTGGGACTTCGACTCATACCTGCACTTCCCAAAATGGTGCTTCTTGCAAACCTTACATTTGGGTTTATCACCCGTCTGCTGATCACCTTTCTTGGATCCCGACCCTTTCTTGTGGTCGTTGTTTCCCTTGTGCTTCTTATCTGAGCGTCGTGAACCGTCATCTTCGCGTTTCCTTTTCTCAGCATCCGCATTCCTCAGCGATCTCTGTCTAACTGCGTCCAGCGTGAGGGACAGAGATATGTCAGCTGCTGATCTGAATGTAGCGGGCCGAGAGGCCTTGACACTTGCTTTTATTTCTGGGCCAGACCCCCAATAAAACGGGCTATCCTCTTAGGTTCAGGTGTCACAAGGTAAGGAACTAACCTTGACATAGTATTGAAGCTCGTGAGATAAGCCTGGCAATCCAGGTTCTTCATAACCAGAGACAGAAAATCAGACTCTATCTTTTCAACCTCATGCTGAGGGCAGTAGTTTTCCTTGATGAGGGTAACAAATTGTTCCCAAGACATGCTGTACAAATGTACCTTTCCGGTGGCTTGAATTAACGATCTCCACCATGCTAGGGCTTCACCCTTGAAAGACTGTGACACAAACTTCACAATGTCTCTTTCAGCACAACCACTTATGTCTACCACCGTGTCCATCTCATCCAACCAAGTCATGCAATCCACCGCCCCTTTCTCCCCAGTAAAATCTCAGGGTTTAGATGAGACAAAGTACTTATATGTGCAACCTTTGGCACGAGGCTTATCATCAAATACAATCCTTTTGGATGGAATGTTGTTTTCGTTGGAGGAATGTCTGTCATCATCTTTCTTAGACTCATTTTTCTTAGACTTAGGTGGGGTAGGTGGTGGCTTGCTATGAGCCTCAGAATGAGTCTTAGGCTTGGAATGCGGCGTAGATAGGGTCCTACTTCAGGTCTTACTATAATCACTATACTGACGTTCCATAGCCTTTGCAACAACATTGTCAACTAATGCTTGCAGTTCCGCGCCAGTAACCTGTATTTTAGCATTCCCGTGATTCTCCACCGGACGACTGTTCACCTCGTCCGACCCAGCCATGTAGCTTCAAATGCTACATATAGAAAATAATGGGCAAGGTTTTATTTTAGAAGCTTTTACAGAATTTTATAATTTATTAACCATGGTTTTAATAGCCATTTCTGGTTAATTTGTTAATCATTTATTTATTCAGGACGTTTATTATAATCCTATATTACATTTTAATATTAGCATGAAAGTCTAGTCCCAATGACGGTTTTAATTTATAACCAGGATTCTCACAGAATCGAGGTATTTGGGTCTGAATCGCAGTTCAAAACCCCTTCTAGACAGTGAGTTGCAGACTTCTACTGCCTCTTAGTCCCAGAAGACGTTAATTATTACCCGTAAGCACTTCATGCTTAAGGGATGGTCATATAATTATAGCGAAAATAAATTAACCCATTTTAAAGATGGCCTGTGTGATTTTTACTGCATCACAATTTTACCAGCATGTTAACATACTTACAGATTTAACAAAATTTGGAATCCTTTGGACAGGTTCTACCATCTTGGCCATGTCTACAATGACACGTGGCTAGGTTTTACCCCTAAGATTCTCTTTTGATATTAAACGCAGAACAATCCTAAGTTGAGATGTTAATTATGGATCTGAATCTAATTATGGAGATACCATCTTGGCCTTGTCTTAAAATGACACATGGCTAGGTCTTGTCCTTTTTAGATTTTTCCACTTTAATATAATGGTAGATCTTTTATAGGAATGTTATTTTCATTTTACTTTGTGTTTTAAGTCTATGCATATACTTAATAATAAAAAAATATGAAAATTTAAATTCAACCACTCCATTACTAAAATTTAACAAGTACAACATTTGCCCTAAACGGGACTTTCTAAGAAACAACATGCCCACGTAGGGGCGAAATAAAAACAAACAACAAACAAACAAACCCACGCAGGGGTTAACTAAAAGACATGCCCACGCAGGGGCAGATTACTAAAAGACAAGCCCACGCAGGGGCTAAGTACAAAAACAAAAAGTCCGCGCAGGGACTTGATTACAACTCAATAAAATAAACAACAAAGGTCTTTAATGACCCCTTCTTTTGGACTTCCCCTTGAGTAGGTCTGATAGACCCTTGAAGAAGCCCTGCCGCTCCCTGCGGTCTTCTCGAACTTCTTGCTCAACTTGGTTCAACCTATCGAGAACATCTTGTTGGCGCTCCGGCGGAATTAGCTACGGCTGCGGCGGCTGGTATAGAGGTTGAGGAGGTGGCGGACGCTGGTACCCATAAGTTGGGTAACCAGTGGTCCAAAGACCACCATAGGGTCCCTCTGGGTGACGGGCATTGTAGTCCCATGCCTCCTGGTATGGGTCCACATTGGCATAGTTGTAGCTGTTGTGGCCCGGTAGCTCGAACGGGTTATATGCCGTTGAACCGACATAAGCAGGGATTGGGTTATCAAAACCCAATGGTGGCACCACAGGTGCAGAGTTCGCCTCCGTGACGGGGTTTGATGGTCCCCCCATCTGCGGGTCTTCTTCCTCCTGGAGTGGTGGATAATGACTGCCACTCGAGGGCTGAGGAGTGCTAATGCAGACTCCTTCTCGCACGGACATCCGTGCGTTTGACCTTCTCCGTCTCGGTGGTTCCGGAAGCGGTTGCTCCACTGGTGGTGGTGGTGGCGGAGTGACTGCCACAAATCGGGAATCCTCGGAAGGATCCTGCTGCTGTTGTTGCTGCTGCTGCTGCTGGTACAGAGACGAGTGTTCGGATGGGGTAAAATACCAGTCCCACTGGTTGAACCTCGCCTGGTAGCTGTCAGGACCACGGTAAGGTGATCCATGAAAAGATGACCAATCGGAGATTTTGATGGGGTGGTTCGGGGTCCCGGTTGCAGGCTCCACCGGATCCGTATCTTCATCCATGTCATTTTCACCCGAGAAGTGAGCCTCGGGTCCTAGTGGGTTAAAACCCACGGGTTCTTGAATAAAATTAGCCGGGTTGAACCGGCTCTGGAAAGCAGGGGTAGGGTCACCAAAAGAATGGTGCGAGTTTGACCGCTGCAACGGTATGAAGGAAGGCGGAGGGTTGTCGGGCTCGTTTTCGGATTGCGGCCTGAAAGAATGCAAATAGGACAGTGAGGAACTTAAGGAGACTGATCGCCTCCTGGGTTCAACGTAAACCCTCCACGGCTCCTGGGGGCTAGTGCTCATTGTGATAGATGGGGTACGCCGGTGCGAAGGCCCGGCTTCATGGTCATGGCCCGTAACTGGGCCCTTGCCTCTTCCTCTCAAAAACCTTGGTGTAACACCTCGAAAAATTTCGTCCAATAATGTCTTGACACGTGTCATAAGGTTCCGTTATGTGAAAACATACTTTAGAGGGACTAAAAGTGACAAACAGTGAAAACTATGGAACGTAAGGGTCCAAAGTGTCAACAATGGATAAATAGGCTCTATGATAACCCTACATAATGTTTATAACCTTTAACGGATGGTTCATGGATCATACGACGCGGAAATTGCACAAAAGTGAAGTATTTCAAACTATAGGGGCCAAAAGTGTCAACATGTTTAATTTATACCTCTGAGTGAACTTTTGGCAGACCCGAAGCTTTGTATAGCTAAAATATACTCACTAGAATATGTGGTAAAAATTTCATGAAGTTTCGTCAACGTATGAGAAAGTTATGGCCAAAACCGTACTTAAGGGACTAAAAGCGTCAACGTCGAATTTCATGGCTTTTCGGTTGAGCGCAAAGTTATCCGAGGACATTACCATGTTGGTAAAAGTCCTAAGGTTCTTAAAAACCAAGTTTGGGGGTTTACGGGTCGAGAAAAGTGGCCGAAACATCGCGTACAAGTTCAGGGGCCAAAGCTGTCAAGTTTGAAACTTGTTTTGGCTGAACCAGGGTCAGGCGACCCGCCTGGTAAAGCCCAAGCGGGCCGCGTGGGGCTGCCAGCGAACAGAAATTCGATTTGGGTCGATTTGGGTCCGATTTTAAGTGCTTAACAGCTGGTTTCTGCCTCCAATTACTCCAATCAAATGCCATGCATGGCTACTACAACAGTAACCTCGAATTTGTGGCTTTAAATCAGAGTTTGATCAATGTTCTTGGCACTTGAAGTTGTAAACAAGAAGCTCTCTATCAAGAATTTTCAAGGCAAGCTTTCTGGAGATAATCTGATCAACAAGGCCGACTTCTAGTGTTCCCTAAACACCTATAGGACCTTTGTAAGCTTTCAATTCGTTCTTTAATCCGTTCTTGTTGTGATTATTGCTAAAAGTCAAACTGGGTGTTCATAACCTTTGACTTTCCGATTAAACGGATTTCTTTCAGTCATTTCTCGAATTGAAACTTGTTATAGATTGGTATTTATGTGGGAAACAAACCCTCTAAAGGGTACTCTCTGATTCCCACTACATGCATGCTAAATGTCGAGTCAAACATGTTTCTAAAAAGTCAACAGAATTGATTTTCGCAAAAATAAGCTTGAATGTTAATATATTAGACATGCAATCTGATTGATCATCATAAATAACTTGTAATACATATAAGAATGTGTTTTAATCATCATCAACTCGACAATCTATAGTATAGACACGAATCGGAACCGAAAGTCTTGTAAAACGATTATTTCGTAGACTATCGATTCGGATTCGTACATGCATGTTCGAGATCTGTATTGGAAAGTATTTTTGACTATTTTTATTTTAGTTAAACTTTCTGGAATTTTCTTTGATTGAGTCTATGTTTAGCCTATTCGAATGCATGTTTACGGTTTATGCATAAAGTTGACTATCTTGCCCTTTTCGATTTAAAACGGGATTTTTGGAAAAGTGAAAGAGTAGAAATCTTTATTTTTATTATATAAACTTGCACCGAAAATTTCGGATCAGTTGGTGGTCCAGATTGTGAGTTATGGCCATTAGCGTAAAACTATATTATAAATTTACATAAACGGCCCTTTTCGCGTAGAACCCATTTCTGGCCACGTTTTGATGCAAAACCTTTTACCAACTGATGTATTATAATATTCTGGGAATTTTGATGATTTTTAATAAATTTTTGGCTGAACGGATCCTAGATCGCCTAGTCATTTCGGCTTATGTCGGTTTTGACCGTTTTAGCCATAAAATGAGTTTTACACATCCTTTTGACCCGAAACCTTTTTCTACTGATTTTATATGATGAATAAATTATTTTAAGTATTCTGGAAATATAAAAATCTCAGATTTAATTTGAAAACCCGAAAACGCCCTTAAATCGCATATTTAGCGTTTTAAGCGCATAGTGAGCGTTATACTTGTTTTAAACATATAAGACCTATACCTACTGATGTGTTTAGCATATTTTCATATAATAACAGTAAGTATAAGTATATGAACTCAGGTTTCCAGTTTTGGCATTTTTAGCCCTTGTGAAATTACTAAAATACCCCTACGGTGCATAGTTTGGTTTTAAATGATAAATTTGATATATGGGTCATACCCTACTGATATAATATGTTATATTAAGTATATTTACTGTATGAACCAGACCCGAAACTCAGATTTCTAATTTTACTCTTTTATGATCTTTTAAATGACCAAAATGCCCTTCTAAGGCATAAATTGAGTTTAAAATTATTCCGGGCAATATAGAACATAACTTACTGATATAATATCATATTTTGAGCATATTACATCAGGGAACTTGCATTTGAATCATTGGTCTACCCGTATCGCCCTTTTCGCGTTCGGTTCGGTTTACGTAACTAGTTTGCGTAAATTGACCGAAACGGGTCAAACGATATCATTTTTATTTCAAAATCCAGAATGTATTTAGTATACCCATATTATACAAGTATTCAAACTTGTCGGGTCTAAATCACATTCTATCCGGTCTTTCGCTTAATCGTGCGTAAACCGTATCATTCTTAAAACTAACCGGTCAAAGCTTAGGCTTAAATAAAAGACCCGTTAGGAATCTAATAGGTTAATTATAAACCTTTGTTCCAGATTAGGAGGCCCGGTAAAAGCTACCAACACTTATCATTTGTGACTTATACTTGCTCAGGTAAATACATTTTGACTTATTTTCCCTATACGGGCTTGGGGTACGGTATTTAAAATACCGCTTGATCGGGCGCACAAGTCCTGCGCCTTATAGGTGTACAGTCTTGAATAGCTTGTGCGACTTCATTTAAACAGTTTTGTCTTACTTAAAGGCTTTGGGGGGTTGTTGACCGTGTCCCGGATATCCTTGGCATTATCTTACGAGATGGCCACGACCAGAGCACGGGGTGTAGGCGTACACCCGACGTGTATAACTCTTTAATGTGGTGTGTCATTTAATCTCTAGCCCGGACAGCAGATCCCGGGCCACCAGAGATATAAGTGCATGTAATTCGTTCACAAGTTTATATTATATAATTATCCCAAGTTAATAAAAATATTTATGCCTTGTGCATTTAAATCAATTTTCAATCATTTTCAAAATGAGTCGGTTGATTTGTATTTACCAGTGTAAACTGACGTATTTTTCCCAAAAGGTTAAGTGCAGGTACTATACGGAAATAGGCTGGTTGTTTCCTAAGAGCGTCCACTATAGTCTCGCAAGCTTGGACGACAAATATCTGTTGAACTATTTTTGTCTTATTTTATTTGATCCGCCTGTGGATCCATTTCAACTACTGTGATATTTATTATTGCACTTTATTTAAAGTTGAAATGTTTCTATTCTGCTTCCGCTGTGCATTATTATATTGTGTTGATTGTCTATGACGATGCCAACTACGTCACTGTACCCCACACCGGGCCCACCGGTGACACGTGGAAATCGGGGTGTGACAGGTTGGTATCAGAGCCAACGCTGAGTGAATTAAACACTATCCTAATGTGTTTAATCTCAGTTACACAATTGCACATTCCTCGATTTTCGAGTCTAGACAAAGAACTTAGGAAATGTTCAACATTTCGTTTAATTTATTTTTATTATTTTGCTTTGTCTTATATATTTTGTTGTGCAACTTGTTTGACTTTTGACAGGATCACTATGCCGCCACGGATGAGAGGTCGAGGAGGATTTGCTACGTCTCACGACCATGAGGCAGGGCCCTCACATAGGCGAGCACCATCCGCCACGCACAACACAGCCGCCAACGACCTTTGGAGGTCTTTCGCCGAGCCTGCTAGACACTCGGTATCCGCCAGCACTTCACCGTCTTTACCCCACTCGTTTGGGCCCCACTCGGAGAATGGGCCCCATGGTTAGCATGGATCCTACATACCTTTGCATCAGTCACCGCACCAGTATCCAGTGCCAGTCTACCAGGGTTTGTATAACCCTAATGCTTTTGTGGATGAGCCAGTGGGTCATAACCCACTTGGACCGGAAGACCACTTTTCTGGTGGTCACGAGATGGACGTCGACGAGGATACGGACCCCTCGCTACCGCCGTCAGGTACGCCTAACCATCCGATTGAGATATCGGATGGGTCGCCATTTAGGGGATCACCCTACAATGGTGGGGACAGCTTTCAGGAGAGATTTAAGCAGCATGATTGGTATTTCACCCCCAGCCACAACTCCCCGATGATCCAGTCTCACCAGGTTTCACCGGTGCACTCGCAGCACCACTCGCAGCAGCAGCAGCTCCAGCAGCAGCCGCCTCTACCGCAGGACCTATCTGAGGCCCTATGGCGTGACGTGATCACTCCGTCACCACCGCCGCCACCAGTTTTACCTCCTCCGCCTCAGAGGCCTAGGAGGAATGCGCGCATGTCTACGCGCGGAGGGATTCGCATAGGCACCCCTCCACATGTTGGTAGCAGCCGCTACACGTCTCTTCCCGGGGAGTCCGAGACAGGGGAGTCTCAGCATCCCGTATCGGAGGTTACTTCTGTACCGATCCCGCCTCTGCCGCCGCAGAACTATGGAGAGCCGATTCCGGCTTATGCTAGTGCAGCTCAGTTTAACCCGTTCGAGCACGTTTTCCCTCAGGGTTATGATTACACAGGAGACCCTTATTGGCAAGCTGTGAACTACAGCTCACTCCCTCCTAGTGGTCCATTGGGAGACACTTGGGCTGCTGGGCAGTCTACTTTTGGTTACCCTCCGGGTTACCAGCAGCCACCGCAGCCGCAGCAGTACCAGCCACCGCAGCCGCAGCAGTACCAGCCACCGCCACCGGCGCCTATGATGTCGCCGCCGCAGGTTCAGGAGATCCTGCATGGGATTGATAGCATGCGACGTGAGTTTCAACACGAGATGCGAGCTGATCGCCGTCGCACCAGTGGCATGTTCAAGAAGGTGTTTGACCTGCTCAAGGGTAAGGGCAAGAGGGATCATTGAATCCTTTGATTATTGCCTCATTTACTTATGTCCCTGCGTGGACATCTATCCTTGTACTCTACCCCTGTGTGGGTATATCTATCTTATTCTACCCCTGCGAGGGTATGCTGTTCTGTTGGCCCCTGCGTGGGTTTGCTTTATTTTATTTTGTTATTGTTATTATTTGTTTAGCCCCTGCGCGGGCATGTTATTCATGTTATCCATGTTATTTCAAAGTCCCGTTTAGGGCAAATATGTACTGGTATTTTATTTGAAATTTGAAATGGATAATTTGAATTTCTCCTTTTATTTATATGCATGAATATAATATTAAAATAATGGAAAATATCAATTTTTATTTGATTTGCCATTTTATAAGAATCTTAGTAAGGTATAACCTAGCTTGAATGCCTTATTAACAGGCCTGGCCATGATGGTAAAACCTGGTTGAAAGGATTCAACTCCCTGTTAACATCTGAGAACATGTTAACATTCCTGGCCAAGCGTGATCTGTAGAATCACACAAGCCACCCTTTTTAATAAATTATCTACAGATTCTATCTGTATACAAGTCTATTAATGACTTGATACCTACGGGTTATGACTATGTCATATAGTGGCAGTTGTGGTTTATAACTCCCTGCCAAGAAATGAATTATCTACAGATTATATCTGTATACAAGTCTATTAATGGCTTGATACCTACGGGTTATGACTATGTCATATAGTGGCAGTTGTGGTTTATAACTCCCTGCCAAGAAATGAATTATCTACAGATTATATCTGTATACAAGTCTATTAATGGCTTGATACCTACGGGTCATGACTATGTTATATAGTGGCAGTTGTAGTTTATGACTCTCTGTCTAGTAAAGGATTATTTGTTTAATTATACAATTTATAATCCTATAAAAATCTAAATTTATAATTTAGTAATTGTCCATGTGACTAGGCCTATGGTGCCAATATATATATTTTCATTCCTTGATTGCTAATAAGAGCCTGAATGAAATTTATTAAATTAACTGCTAAGGTTTTTGATACCATGGTTAATAAATCGTCTAGAACGATAATACTGTTAGGTTCTAAATTAGACCTTGTCCTTTATTGTAGCTTAAAGCTACAATGGCCAAATCGGAGGAGACCAACAGTCATTCTGGGGAACACTCAGATAATGCAAAGATTCACGTTACCGGTGCAGAGTTACAAGCACTGATAGATAACGCTGTTGCCAAAGCTATGGATAGGCAATTCAGGGAATCTAGTGGTACTCGGAGTAGGACCCGAACAGAAACGCACGCAAAGCCCAAGACTCATTCTGAGGCTCATAGTAAGCCGCCATCTAAAAAGAGTGAGCCGAAGAAAGCTGAGGATGATAATCATTCCTCCAACCACAGCAGCGTCCCAAAGCAGGAGATTAAGCTGAAACATGACACGTACAGCAGGTCCTGTACGTACAAGTATTTTGTATCTTGCAAGCCCAGAGATTTCACTGGGGAAAAGGGAGCCGTCGATTGTATGACGTGGATTGACGAGATGGATACTGTGGTTGATATCAGCGGGTGTGCTGATAGGGACGTCGTGAAGTACGTGTCCCAGTCGTTTAAGGGAGATGCGTTAGCATGGTGGAAGTCACTCCTACAAGCTGCCGGTAAGGCCACACTGTACGGGTTGTCATGGGAACAGTTTGTGGCCCTGATTAAAGAGAACTTCTGTCCGCAGCATGTGACACCTGTGTCACTCCAACCATCAAACAAATGCCAAACCAAGGAAATATTGTATTTCATACTTGGGATTTGTATAAATATGTGTATGCTTTGCACATATCAATTCTTGTTCAATTTCATACTCTACAACGCTTTCTGGAGAATTATACGCAAACTGGTGCATAAACGTACTCAGTTTAATGCGACAAATACTCCGGGAGACCATCATACACTTAACATACCTTAAATAACCTTTACATAACTTAGAAATAAGTTTTGAAGGCTTTGGTATGGCAAAAACAAGTTAATTCGCTTACAGGGACTAAACTTGACAAACTGCGAAAGTATGCCAATTTGAACTGTAACGAACATTCCGGAACATGTCCATAAGTTAAACATACCATATATATTCTTTACATAGCTTAGAAATAGGCTTTGAGGGGTTTGGTATGCTAAAACAAACTTTTGGATCATTCAGGGACTAAAAGTGTCAAAAAGTGCATAAGTTTGCACTTTCGCGCATAACTCACGTTCTGAATACATCCGGACATCCAAAAATTTATGTAAGCATCCTAATATTATGCCTTAGTGTTTGGCATGAGAAAAATCCATTCGTCGCGTCATTTGGATCGTCTTTCACGCTTATGCGCATTCCGTCGTAATTAAGCGAACATCGCGATCGTACGGCCAAACGAACCGACATCCGACATATTTTTGGGCATGTTTCATGTCCACAATGTTTAGGCATCATTTTAGGGCCTTAAAGATGACTTTACAGGTCTTAGAAGGGCTGGAAATAGCTTAAACACGCAACAGGGACCAAAAGTGTAAATTCTGCAAGTGGTGCAGATCAGAGGGGCCAGGCGGCCCGCGTAAAGATTGCCCAAAACATGAGGCGGGCCGCGTGAACATGTCTGACAGAAGATTTTGCATTTAATGCAGAATCTGGCCTTTCGTTCGATCAAGGGGCGATGCCTTTTCACCCAACGAAGAGCCAAGGGTCAAGTTCACTGAACTTATCCACTTGGACACATGTACGCACGAGATCAAGGCACGATATTCGATAAAACGATCCTAACGGTTCCACTTTTCCTATAAATACCCCCCCCTTTAGTGTAAAATTCACAAAATCAGATCTTAGAGCTCTAAGTTGAAACCATTGTTTCATACCTGAGCTATTTGGTCTTGATTAGCACTCGGGGACCCTCCGTAAGTCTTCTTTCGCTCTTTTATTCGCTTTTCGAGTCCGAAAGTCAACGTTTTGTTGACGTTCTGCATTGACCAGCTTTTGGTCAATGTGAAGTTCATGGAACTTCATAACGTGAGCGTGATCACGATGGTTATGGTCCATAGTGACCATACCTCCTGATTACCACGTTATCTAGGCTCAGTGACGAGTCGTAGTTTCGGCCAAAATGCGCATTCTTGCGTATTTTGTAACCAAACTACTCGTGGGCATCAAAGCCGTTTGTTTTGATGCCAAACCTGTTTCTAAACTTAGTTAAGCATGTTCTAACATGCTTAGCTCGTCACTTTTAGTTTAGTGCTTATATAGGGTCGTAAGGTAAGCGATTTAAACCATCGCTTATACTTTCGAACCCGACCCATTTGGTCGGTCATTAGGACCCGACCAAACACATTAGGTGACCATAGCTATAACCTTCCGAGGTTATACCGTGTGGTCGCAATGTTAGGCGTTCCGAACGCGTCCTACGCGAACGACGCGTTAGGGTAGCATAAGCTACCTAAACGAGTCGTGATGGACCGTAAGCACTTAGATTAGGTTTCATTTTAGTATGTAGGCTTTGCTAAGCCATATTACACGAGTCTCCATACTCGTTTGGTTTACGAACCCGCGTACTGTCCGATCCTTCCGATTTGGTCCGGTATATTAACATAAGCTACCCATTAGGTGCCGTTGATATTCCGTGATCTTTAGCATTATCCGGTTATTATACAAGGAATCCAAAGCAATCTCAGGTGAGTACATAGTTCCCCTCTTTTACTGTTTCAACTGTTTTGGGGTGAAGCATGTGTACCTATCTGTTATTTTCATGATTTCAAAGTATAATTGACTATGCATGTTAGTATTTATCTTTTGACAAACTAAATGACTATCTATGGTTTAAACACTGATTTCTCAAAAATTACAAAAGTAATTGTTGGAATAGTACTTATTTTGTTCACCAGACCGATTGGTAGTATGATATAGCGCTATAGGACTAGACACCCCATTCCTGTTGTCATGGAATGTCTGAAACCAATTCGTTTCTCCATCCAAATAGGGATTTCCTTTGTGGTATCCCTATAGTCTCAAAGGTGTAGTTTGATGCACCAGGTCTGAATGAATTCTTAAATCGCACCTTTAAAGTATATTGTGATATACTCCCAAAAAGTATAGTTTGATATACTCTCATGTGTGGTATTGTACAAAACCAACATATATTTTGTAATCATCCAAAGCATATTTTGATATGTTATTTACAAACCAAGACATAGTTTAATATGTTATTTATCACAACCAAAACATATTCTGATATGTTACTTACAAAACTAAAGCATAGTTTAATGTGTTATTTATAAATCCAAGGTATACCTGTAATATACTACTGAAAACTATTATTTTGAACAACCAAAGTATATTTAATATACTATCTATCAAACGATTTGGTTTTGGTTAGTGTTTGGATAACGGAACGAATGTAATGTGATGAAAACATGGTAGATACGCCGCTGGTACTTCTTATATATAAGTGTTTTCATTGCATTACATACCGTGGCGTTATTTAGTACACTTGGGTTAACAATATTGGAACTGAAATATATTTTAATATATTACTTATTCAACTTTCTTAAAACCAAGGTATATTTTATATATACCATAAACGTTTTATTAAAACATTGTTTTTCAAACAAACTTAACTTATACAAACTCATTTTACATGGTTATTCAGTTAACCATACATTATTCTCTTATTTATACATATCATCTGATCCTATCGTTTTTCAAATGATTTACAAGACAAAGCAAAAATACGAGGTTCATGACTAAACATTTTCTCAAACTCAAGTCATGAACTCCGTTTTCACAAAACCTATGTATCTCACAGGCATTTTTATGCTGACGTACCTATTTTTACACATGTTTCAGGTGCTGTCTTGAGATGATTGTTGATGCATGCTACATTTAGGATGGACTCGTGCCTTAGCAACTTTAAAACTTGGAAGATCATAGTTGTACTTATGTGATTGTAATAGAACAACGAGTTCATTTAATCAATAAAACAATATTTAAATTTCCATGTGTTATGAAACAATGATTCTGTTACAACACTCCCCGACGTTTCCGCCACGTTTTGTATGTTCTACGTGGTCGGGGTGTGACAGAAAAGTTGGTATCAGAGCTCATGGTTATAGGGAATTAGGTTATTAGTAATGCTTTGACCTAGTCTATAACCTTCCTAGGACCCTAACGCGAGTTTACTTGCGTTTAGTCATAAAACAACACCGTCACCTATCCTTAGGCGACGACCGCAACAAGAACATAAATTTCAAACCGCTTTGAAAACTAATCATCTGTTCGAGGATGATTGATTACTAGGTTTTGAACCCTCTGTTATAAGGTTTTGAACCCCTTTGAATTTTCAAAACTCTCGTCAAAGTTGGTCTAAATATTGTGAACACATGCAAACTGGAAGGGTGGGTGCCTGTACCCTGAGTTTTCTGTCTAAGGCTAGAGTGTCCGTACAAATCCACATAATCGGACCAGTCACTCTTACCTGGGAACTCTTGGGGTGAGTGTCCACTTATAGGCGAGCATGTCTTCGCGATACATTATTTTTGACCTATTTGCTTTGATTAATCACCAGGTCGTGTGTTGCTTTGTAGTAACAGGCAGACGGCCACTATCCTTGCTTTCATCAGATTTGTTCCATCTCATTCTTTTCGTCTAATTCTCTCACTCGTTTCCTCTCATGTTTCCTCTTTTAGAATGCCTCCTCGACGCGACAATCAGATGGCGAATGCCGAACTGGCGGAAATCATCGCGCAACAAATGGCTGCTGCCTTCCCAATTCTTTATGCTCAAATAACTCAAGCCATCAACAACAACAATGCTCCATGCAATTTCAAGATTTTTAACTCAGCTAAACCGCTCAAGTTCAATGGTTCTGAGGGAGCAACTGGTCTTCTTCAATGGTTCGAGAGCATTGAGAACACTTTCCGTCACGTTCAGTGTCCTGAAAATCGCAAGGTCGAGTTTTCTTCGAGTGTGTTTCAGAAGAGGGCTCTTACATGGTGGAATGGGGTTATGAGAGACCGCGGTGCAGAGGTTGCATTAGCACAGACTTGGGCCGAGCTTAGGGCTCTTATGATGAAGGAGTTCTGTCCTCGTCATGAGCTTAGGGCTCTAGAAAGGGAATTTGATGATTTAAAGCAAGACAGTGGGGAACATCGAGCCTATACTGATCGCTATGAGGAATTGAGCTTGTTATGCCCTACTATGGTTACGCCTCTGGATAAGGCGATTGAGAAATACATTGATGGGCTTCCTGACGTAGTTCAGGACATCGTTACTGGCAGCAACCCTACTACTGTCAGACAAGCCATTGAATTGGCTGCCACTCTGACTGAATCCCAAATCAGGAAGCGCAAGCTGTTTCGGAAGGGCGACTTAAGACCATCTGACAAGACTGCTCATGTGGAACCAAAGGAAGAAAGTGCTGAGGTGTCCAAGAAGGAAAAGCGCAAAGCCTCTCAAAGCTACGCTGTAACTGCTCAAGACAAACAAGTTGCACCAAACCAGCCAACACAACCTCGTAAAAGACAAAACTATGTTGGTACTGCACCGTTGTGCAACAAATGCAACCGTCATCATCTAGAGCAAGAGCAGTGTCACAAATGTACCCACTGTGGGCGGTTGGGACATTTGATCAATGTTTGTCGTTATGCAAATCAAACTGCTGCAAACCCTGCTGCTGTTCAAGCACGGTTCCCTCCAGGGTCATGTTATAACTGTGGTGACCTTACCCACTACAGAAACAATTGCCCAAGGCTTGTTAACATACCTCCAGCGCGTGGACGAGTGTTCAACATCAATGAGGCAAACATGAACAATGAGGCAGCAGTGAACAATTAGTGTTTTGTATTTCCTTAGTTGCTATCTTTTGACACTTCAAGACAAATCCGTTGCTACATAAATAAAGATTTGTTGTTTTTATTTATGCAAAATTTGTGCGTTTGTGTGAATGCTTGATGCAACTTTATGATGTCAACCCAAAAACAAACTACTCGTATGGTTCTGTCATATTATGATCACTTGTGATCTCCCCAAGAACCTTAAACTCTCGTTTCTTTTAAGAAACAAAGTCAAACACTTATTGAGAATCCCTCTATCTTTATAGATAGATCTTCATAAATCGTTAAAGTGCCAAATGAAATCCATAGGTTGGATTCCTAGTGTGCCTTAATATCCATACCTAAGGATAACAAAATAAAGAATCAAGTTAACTAAATTTGTGCTTATGTATTTTCTTACATGTTTTGTGGTTGTATGTGATCCATCCAAATCCTCATAGAATCTTTCATATCTTCATACGAGAGATTCATAATGGGATATCCAAAGATACTATCTTAAACCCTCAATGGATTTCAACAGTGTAGTTAAGTCACTCGGGTTATAAAGTATTGTTCTATAATTGGACCTCTTGAAAGGTCTGCTTAAACAGATTGATTTTGAAAATCTGATTAGAAATATCATGTGATGATATAAAAATGATCCCTTAAGCGGCCTATTTAAAGAGATCGTACGACGGTCTAGTTAAGAAGATCATGTGTTGATCTAGTTAAAAAGATCGTTCGTTGATCGAATTAAAAGGATCCTTTGGTGGTCTAGTCAAATCGCTTCATATTTATTCAAGAAATTTTTCCTACGGATTATGGAATGGACTGTGCGGACTGTGCAAGGAATTACGTAATTATGGAGGCCTACATAATTATGGAATTCAGTGCACAGGAACCACAGGAAGTCTCATCATGTGTTAAGACCTAGTGACAAGAATAATGATACGGGAGAAGTCTTGGACCTCGACCAATGTCATTTATTCTCACACTCCCCCAATTCTGATCTCAATCACACACCAAGTTTTCCTATGATAAGCCTTCATAAGAAACGTTCGTCAATCAGTAGTTCAAAATTTCATGTTTTACTATTTCAAGGAATTCACTCTGAGGGTTAACAAATTCGCTAAGAATCCTAACATGGCCCAGGGTTTTACCTAAGGGTTCAATGGATCTATTATAAGGCGAAACCTTCACAGCTGTCCTCACGAGTTTCCTCTAGAATTAAATTTCGGGACGAAATTTCCTAAAGTAGGGGAGACTGTGACACCTGTGTCACTCCAACCATCAAACAAATGCCAAACCAAGGAAATATTGTATTTCATACTTGGGATTTGTATAAATATGTGTATGCTTTGCACATATCAATTCTTGTTCAATTTCATACTCTACAACGCTTTCTGGAGAATTATACGCAAACTGGTGCATAAACGTACTCAGTTTAATGCGACAAATACTCCGGGAGACCATCATACACTTAACATACCTTAAATAACCTTTACATAACTTAGAAATAAGTTTTGAAGGCTTTGGTATGGCAAAAACAAGTTAATTCGCTTACAGGGACTAAACTTGACAAACTGCGAAAGTATGCCAATTTGAACTGTAACGAACATTCCAGAATATGTCCATAAGTTAAACATACCATATATATCCTTTACATAGCTTAGAAATAGGCTTTGAGGGGTTTGGTATGCTAAAACAAACTTTTGGATCATTCAGGGACTAAAAGTGTCAAAAAGTGCATAAGTTTGCACTTTCGCACATAACTCACGTTCTGAATACATCCGGACATCCAAAAATTTATGTAAGCATCCTAATATTATGCCTTAGTGTTTGGCATGAGAAAAATCCATTCGTCGCGTCATTTGGATCGTCTTTCACGCTTATGCGCATTCCGTCGTAATTAAGCGAACATCGCGATCGTACGGCCAAACGAACCGACATCCGACATATTTTTGGGCATGTTTCATGTCCACAATGTTTAGGCATCATTTTAGGGCCTTAAAGATGACTTTACAGGTCTTAGAAGGGCTGGAAATAGCTTAAACACGCAACAGGGACCAAAAGTGTAAATTCTGCAAGTGGTGCAGATCAGAGGGGCCAGGCGGCCCGCGTAAAGATTGCCCAAAACATGAGGCGGGCCGCGTGAACATGTCTGACAGAAGATTTTGCATTTAATGCAGAATCTGGCCTTTCGTTCGATCAAGGGGCGATGCCTTTTCACCCAACGAAGAGCCAAGGGTCAAGTTCACTGAACTTATCCACTTGGACACATGTACGCACGAGATCAAGGCACGATATTCGATAAAACGATCCTAACGGTTCCACTTTTCCTATAAATACCCCCCCCCCTTTAGTGTAAAATTCACAAAATCAGATCTTAGAGCTCTAAGTTGAAACCATTGTTTCATACCTGAGCTATTTGGTCTTGATTAGCACTCGGGGACCCTCCGTAAGTCTTCTTTCGCTCTTTTATTCGCTTTTCGAGTCCGAAAGTCAACGTTTTGTTGACGTTCTGCATTGACCAGCTTTTGGTCAATGTGAAGTTCATGGAACTTCATAACGTGAGCGTGATCACGATGGTTATGGTCCATAGTGACCATACCTCCTGATTACCACGTTATCTAGGCTCAGTGACGAGTCGTAGTTTCGGCCAAAATGCGCATTCTTGCGTATTTTGTAACCAAACTACTCGTGGGCATCAAAGCCGTTTGTTTTGATGCCAAACCTGTTTCTAAACTTAGTTAAGCATGTTCTAACATGCTTAGCTCGTCACTTTTAGTTTAGTGCTTATATAGGGTCGTAAGGTAAGCGATTTAAACCATCGCTTATACTTTCGAACCCGACCCATTTGGTCGGTCATTAGGACCCGACCAAACACATTAGGTGACCATAGCTATAACCTTCCGAGGTTATACCGTGTGGTCGCAATGTTAGGCGTTCCGAACGCGTCCTACGCGAACGACGCGTTAGGGTAGCATAAGCTACCTAAACGAGTCGTGATGGACCGTAAGCACTTAGATTAGGTTTCATTTTAGTATGTAGGCTTTGCTAAGCCATATTACACGAGTCTCCATACTCGTTTGGTTTACGAACCCGCGTACTGTCCGATCCTTCCGATTTGGTCCGGTATATTAACATAAGCTACCCATTAGGTGCCGTTGATATTCCGTGATCTTTAGCATTATCCGGTTATTATACAAGGAATCCAAAGCAATCTCAGGTGAGTACATAGTTCCCCTCTTTTACTGTTTCAACTGTTTTGGGGTGAAGCATGTGTACCTATCTGTTATTTTCATGATTTCAAAGTATAATTGACTATGCATGTTAGTATTTATCTTTTGACAAACTAAATGACTATCTATGGTTTAAACACTGATTTCTCAAAAATTACAAAAGTAATTGTTGGAATAGTACTTATTTTGTTCACCAGACCGATTGGTAGTATGATATAGCGCTATAGGACTAGACACCCCATTCCTGTTGTCATGGAATGTCTGAAACCAATTCGTTTCTCCATCCAAATAGGGATTTCCTTTGTGGTATCCCTATAGTCTCAAAGGTGTAGTTTGATGCACCAGGTCTGAATGAATTCTTAAATCGCACCTTTAAAGTATATTGTGATATACTCCCAAAAAGTATAGTTTGATATACTCTCATGTGTGGTATTGTACAAAACCAACATATATTTTGTAATCATCCAAAGCATATTTTGATATGTTATTTACAAACCAAGACATAGTTTAATATGTTATTTATCACAACCAAAACATATTCTGATATGTTACTTACAAAACTAAAGCATAGTTTAATGTGTTATTTATAAATCCAAGGTATACCTGTAATATACTACTGAAAACTATTATTTTGAACAACCAAAGTATATTTAATATACTATCTATCAAACGATTTGGTTTTGGTTAGTGTTTGGATAACGGAACGAATGTAATGTGATGAAAACATGGTAGATACGCCGCTGGTACTTCTTATATATAAGTGTTTTCATTGCATTACATACCGTGGCGTTATTTAGTACACTTGGGTTAACAATATTGGAACTGAAATATATTTTAATATATTACTTATTCAACTTTCTTAAAACCAAGGTATATTTTATATATACCATAAACGTTTTATTAAAACATTGTTTTTCAAACAAACTTAACTTATACAAACTCATTTTACATGGTTATTCAGTTAACCATACATTATTCTCTTATTTATACATATCATCTGATCCTATCGTTTTTCAAATGATTTACAAGACAAAGCAAAAATACGAGGTTCATGACTAAACATTTTCTCAAACTCAAGTCATGAACTCCGTTTTCACAAAACCTATGTATCTCACAGGCATTTTTATGCTGACGTACCTATTTTTACACATGTTTCAGGTGCTGTCTTGAGATGATTGTTGATGCATGCTACATTTAGGATGGACTCGTGCCTTAGCAACTTTAAAACTTGGAAGATCATAGTTGTACTTATGTGATTGTAATAGAACAACGAGTTCATTTAATCAATAAAACAATATTTAAATTTCCATGTGTTATGAAACAATGATTCTGTTACAACACTCCCTGACGTTTCCGCCACGTTTTGTATGTTCTACGTGGTCGGGGTGTGACACAGCACGAGGTCGAGCGAATCGAATCGGATTTTGTATCCTTAGTTATGAAGAACCTCGATTGTCAAGCGTATCTTACTACGTTCAACACGTTGTCTCGTTTAGTGCCTTACTTGGTGACCCCGGAGCCGCGTAGGATTGCTCGATTTATTGGGGGTCTGGCACCAGAGATAAAGGCTAGTGTCAAGGCTTCAAGGCCTACAACATTTAGATCCGTAGCTGATCTATCCCTCTCCCTCACCCAAGACGTGGTAAGATTGAGAGCCATGAAGAGCTCTGAGGAAAACAAACGGAAACGTGAGGATGACACCTCACGAAGATCTGAAAAGCGACATAGAGGGAACAACGACCACAGGAAAGGGTCGGGGTCTAGGAAAAGTGATCATCAGTCGGGTGAGAGACCCAAATGCAAGGTTTGTAGGAGACACCACTTTGGGAGGTGTCGGTTAGAAACGAAATCCCAGTCTTCAGAAAAACGTTGTGGGATCTGCAAGTCCACAGATCATAAAGCTGTGGATTGCAAGAAAATGAAGGATGCAACCTGTTTTGGTTGCAACGAGAAAGGGCACATTCGGCCCAACTGCCCAAAGAATGCGAAGAAAGCAGATGATGGGAAGAAGACTAATGCGAGAGTCTTCAGAATGGACGCTAAGGAAGCAGTCCTTGACGATAACGTCATTACCGGTACGTTTCTTGTAAATGATGTTTTTGCTAGAGTCTTGTTTGATTCAGGAGCCGATAAGTCGTTTGTAGATGATAAGTTTTGTAAACTGTTGAATCTTCCTGTTAAAACCTTAAGCGTGAAATATGAGGTGGAATTAGCCGATGGAACCTTAGAAACCGCCTCGACTGTTCTAGATGGATGTGTTATATCCATTAGGAATCATTCTTTCCCGTTATCCTTGCTTCCCTTTAAGTTAGCTGGATTCGACATAGTAATAGGCATGGATTGGTTGGCGAGTAACCAAGCCCAGATTCTGTGCAATAGAAAGCAAGTAATAGTTAAGACTCCGTCCGGTGAGTCACTTACTATTCAAGGAGATACCCAGCATGGATTGCCGGAGCAAGTGTCCATGCTCAAAGCATCCAGATGCATGCAGAAGGGATGTGTCATTTATATGGCACAAGTTACCATTGATGAGCCGAAGCCGAAGATTGAGGATATCCCTGTTATCTCGGAATATCCTGAAGTGTTTCCTGAAGAACTACCCGGTTTGCCACCGGATAGGCAAGTAGAGTTTCGGATAGATATCATACCAGGTGCAGCACCTGTAGCAAGAGCACCATACAGATTGGCACCAACGGAGATGAAGGAGTTGAGGACGCAGTTGGATGAGCTTTTAGCCAAAGGTTTTATTAGACCTAGCTCGTCTCCTTGGGGAGCGCCAATCTTGTTCGTTAAAAAGAAGGATGGTTCGATGCGTCTGTGCATCGATTATCGTGAGCTTAACAAGGTTACTATCAAGAATAGATATCCGTTACCCAGGATCGACGATCTGTTCGATCAGTTGCAAGGAGCAAGCTATTTCTCCAAGATTGACCTCAGGTCAGGTTATCATCAGTTGAAAGTCAAGGATGAAGACGTACACAAGACCGCGTTTAGGACTCGTTATGGACATTACGAGTTCCTAGTGATGCCGTTTGGGCTCACTAACGCACCAGCCGCGTTCATGGATCTCATGAATCGCGTCTGCAAACCTTATTTAGATAAGTTCGTCATCGTCTTCATTGATGACATTCTTATCTACTCGAAGAGCCAAGCTGACCATGAGAAACACCTTCGTTGTATTCTCAAACTTTTGTATCAAGAGAAGCTTTATGCCAAATTCTCGAAGTGTGAATTTTGGCTTCGAGAAGTCCAGTTTCTTGGACATGTTGTAAGCGAGCGTGGTATCCAAGTAGATCCCGCTAAAGTAGAAGCAGTCATGAACTGGCAGGAGCCGAAGACTCCTACCGAGATTCGCAGTTTCCTTGGATTGGCAGGATATTATAGGCGATTTATCGAGAACTTTTCAAGGATTGCTGCGCCCCTAACCTCATTGACCCGTAAGAAGATTAAGTTTGATTGGGGCCCTAAGCAGCAGGAATCCTTTGACATTCTGAAGCAGAAGCTGAGCAATGCGCCAGTATTGACGTTGCCCGATGGTATAGATGAATTTGTGGTGTATTGTGATGCATCACATACTGGCATGGGCTGCGTACTCATGCAGAAAGGCAAAGTCATTGCCTACGCTTCTCGACAGCTCAAAGTGCACGAGAAGAACTACACCACCCACGATTTGGAATTGGGTACGGTTGTATTTGCATTAAAGCTATGGAGACACTACTTGTATGGAACCAAGTGTATAATATATTCAGACCACAAGAGTCTTCAGCATCTGTTCAATCAGAAGGAATTGAACATGCGTCAAAGGCGATGGATGGAAACCTTGAACGATTATGAATGTGAGATAAGATACCATCCAGGGAAGGCAAATGTGGTTGCCGACGCCTTAAGCAGAAAAGAAAGGGTTAAACCAATCAGAATCAATGCCAAGCGCATTGAAATAAGAAATAATTTGAATGAAAGGGTGTTAGCTGCACAGAAGGAAGCGGTGCTGGAAGCTAACTATCCTGCAGAAAAGTTGGGAGTAACTGAGGAGCAGTTATCCCACGACAAAGATGGAATGCTACGACTAAACGGACGAATATGGGTTCCAGTTTATGGAGGACTTCGGGATGTTATCCTCCAGGAAGCCCACAGCTCTAAATACTCCGTTCATCCTGGAGCTGATAAGATGTACCAGGATTTGAAATCAAACTACTGGTGGATTGGTTTGAAAAAGTCCGTGGCCGAGTATGTGGCCAAATGTTTGACTTGTGCGCAAGTCAAGGCTGAGCATCAGAAGCCGTCAGGTTTACTTCAGCAACCTGAAATTCCCAAATGGAAGTGGGAAATGGTGACAATGGATTTTATCACCAAGTTGCCAAAGACGAAAAAGGGAAATGATACCATATGGGTCATAGTAGACAGACTGACTAAGTCAGCTCATTTTCTACCCATCAAAGAGACGTATAGCTCAGATATGTTAGCTCAATTATACGTCGATAAGATAGTAGCGCTACATGGTATACCTATATCTATTATCTCTGATAGAGATACTAGATATACGTCGCATTTTTGGAAGAGTTTCCAACAGTCGTTGGGCACTCGTTTGAATTTTAGTACGGCTTACCATCCTCAGACTGATGGTCAGAGTGAGCGTACTATTCAGACTTTGGAAGACATGCTTCGTGCATGTGCGATCGACTTAGGTGGTAGTTGGGATAAGAACTTACCACTGATTGAATTCTCCTACAACAATAACTACCATTCCAGCATAAAGGCTGCGCCGTTTGAGGCCCTATACGGTAGAAAGTGTAGATCGCCCATTTGTTGGGCAGAAGTTGGAGATGTCCAGTTGTCTGGACCAGATATCGTCTTTGAGACGACAGACAAGATCGTTCAGATCCGTGATCGTTTGAAAGCTGCCAGGGATAGGCAGAAAAGTTATGCGGATCCTAAGCGCAAAGATTTTCACTTCGATGTGGGTGAAAAAGTGTTGCTTAAGGTATCACCTTGGAAAGGTGTAATGCGATTTGGAAAGAAAGGCAAGCTAAGCCCGAGATATATAGGACCCTTCGAGATTATCGAACGTGTCGGGTCGGTCGCTTACAAGTTAAACTTGCCTGAAGAGCTTAGTGCCATTCATAATGTGTTTCACATCTGTAATTTGAAGAAGTGTTTCACTGACGATTCACTGGTTATACCGCATACAGATATACACATAGACGAAAGTCTAAATTTTGTGGAAAAACCTTTGTCGATTGAGGATCGACAGGTAAAGAAGCTTCGAAGGAAGCACGTGCCTATTGTTAAGGTCAAGTGGGATGCCCGTAGAGGTCCCGAATACACGTGGGAAGTGGAATCCACGATGAAAGAAAAATATCCCCATTTGTTTGAATAAATCTCGGGGTCGAGATTTCTTTTAAGGGGGTGAGGATGTAACACCTCGAAAAATTTCATCCAATAATGTCTTGACACGTGTCATAAGGTTCCGTTATGTGAAAACATACTTTAGAGGGACTAAAAGTGACAAACAGTGAAAACTATGGAACGTAAGGTTCCAAAGTGTCAACAATGGATAAATAGGCTCTATGATAACCCTACATAATGTTTATAACCTTTAACGGATGGTTCATGGATCATACGACGCGGAAATTGCACAAAAGTGAAGTATTTCAAACTATAGGGGCCAAAAGTGTCAACATGTTTAATTTATACCTCTGAGTGAACTTTTGGCAGACCCGAAGCTTTGTATAGCTAAAATATACTCACTAGAATATGTGGTAAAAATTTCATGAAGTTTCGTCAACGTATGAGAAAGTTATGGCCAAAACCGTACTTAAGGGACTAAAAGCGTCAACGTCGAATTTCATGGCTTTTCGGTTGAACGCAAAGTTATCCGAGGACATTACCATGTTGGTAAAAGTCCTAAGGTTCTTAAAAACCAAGTTTGGGGGTTTACGGGTCGAGAAAAGTGGCCGAAACATCGCGTACAAGTTCAGGGGCCAAAGCTGTCAAGTTTGAAACTTGTTTTGGCTGAACCAGGGTCAGGCGACCCGCCTGGTAAAGCCCAAGCGGGCCGCGTGGGGCTGCCAGCGAACAGAAATTCGATTTGGGTCGATTTGGGTCCGATTTTAAGTGCTTAACAGCTGGTTTCTGCCTCCAATTACTCCAATCAAATGCCATGCATGGCTACTACAACAGTAACCTCGAATTTGTGGCTTTAAATCAGAGTTTGATCAATGTTCTTGGCACTTGAAGTTGTAAACAAGAAGCTCTCTATCAAGAATTTTCAAGGCAAGCTTTCTGGAGATAATCTGATCAACAAGGCCGACTTCTAGTGTTCCCTAAACACCTATAGGACCTTTGTAAGCTTTCAATTCGTTCTTTAATCCGTTCTTGTTGTGATTATTGCTAAAAGTCAAACTTGGTGTTCATAACCTTTGACTTTCCGATTAAACGGATTTCTTTCAGTCATTTCTCGAATTGAAACTTGTTATAGATTGGTATTTATGTGGGAAACAAACCCTCTAAAGGGTACTCTCTGATTCCCACTACATGCATGCTAAATGTCGAGTCAAACATGTTTCTAAAAAGTCAACAGAATTGATTTTCGCAAAAATAAGCTTGAATGTTAATATATTAGACATGCAATCTGATTGATCATCATAAATAACTTGTAATACATATAAGAATGTGTTTTAATCATCATCAACTCGACAATCTATAGTATAGACACGAATCGGAACCGAAAGTCTTGTAAAACGATTATTTCGTAGACTATCGATTCGGATTCGTACATGCATGTTCGAGATCTGTATTGGAAAGTATTTTTGACTATTTTTATTTTAGTTAAACTTTCTGGAATTTTCTTTGATTGAGTCTATGTTTAGCCTATTCGAATGCATGTTTACGGTTTATGCATAAAGTTGACTATCTTGCCCTTTTCGATTTAAAACGGGATTTTTGGAAAAGTGAAAGAGTAGAAATCTTTATTTTTATTATATAAACTTGCACCGAAAATTTCGGATCAGTTGGTGGTCCAGATTGTGAGTTATGGCCATTAGCGTAAAACTATATTATAAATTTACATAAACGGCCCTTTTCGCGTAGAACCCATTTCTGGCCACGTTTTGATGCAAAACCTTTTACCAACTGATGTATTATAATATTCTGGGAATTTTGATGATTTTTAATAAATTTTTGGCTGAACGGATCCTAGATCGCCTAGTCATTTCGGCTTATGTCGGTTTTGACCGTTTTAGCCATAAAATGAGTTTTACACATCCTTTTGACCCGAAACCTTTTTCTACTGATTTTATATGATGAATAAATTATTTTAAGTATTCTGGAAATATAAAAATCTCAGATTTAATTTGAAAACCCGAAAACGCCCTTAAATCGCATATTTAGCGTTTTAAGCGCATAGTGAGCGTTATACTTGTTTTAAACATATAAGACCTATACCTACTGATGTGTTTAGCATATTTTCATATAATAACAGTAAGTATAAGTATATGAACTCAGGTTTCCAGTTTTGGCATTTTTAGCCCTTGTGAAATTACTAAAATACCCCTACGGTGCATAGTTTGGTTTTAAATGATAAATTTGATATATGGGTCATACCCTACTGATATAATATGTTATATTAAGTATATTTACTGTATGAACCAGACCCGAAACTCAGATTTCTAATTTTACTCTTTTATGATCTTTTAAATGACCAAAATGCCCTTCTAAGGCATAAATTGAGTTTAAAATTATTCCGGGCAATATAGAACATAACTTACTGATATAATATCATATTTTGAGCATATTACATCAGGGAACTTGCATTTGAATCATTGGTCTACCCGTATCGCCCTTTTCGCGTTCGGTTCGGTTTACGTAACTAGTTTGCGTAAATTGACCGAAACGGGTCAAACGATATCATTTTTATTTCAAAATCCAGAATGTATTTAGTATACCCATATTATACAAGTATTCAAACTTGTCGGGTCTAAATCACATTCTATCCGGTCTTTCGCTTAATCGTGCGTAAACCGTATCATTCTTAAAACTAACCGGTCAAAGCTTAGGCTTAAATAAAAGACCCGTTAGGAATCTAATAGGTTAATTATAAACCTTTGTTCCAGATTAGGAGGCCCGGTAAAAGCTACCAACACTTATCATTTGTGACTTATACTTGCTCAGGTAAATACATTTTGACTTATTTTCCCTATACGGGCTTGGGGTACAGTATTTAAAATACCGCTTGATCGGGCGCACAAGTCCTGCGCCTTATAGGTGTACAGTCTTGAATAGCTTGTGCGACTTCGTTTAAACAGTTTTGTCTTACTTAAAGGCTTTGGGGGGTTGTTGACCGTGTCCCGGATATCCTTGGCATTATCTTACGAGATGGCCACGACCAGAGCACGGGGTGTAGGCGTACACCCGACGTGTATAACTCTTTAATGTGGTGTGTCATTTAATCTCTAGCCCGGACAGCAGATCCCGGGCCACCAGAGATATAAGTGCATGTAATTCGTTCACAAGTTTATATTATATAATTATCCCAAGTTAATAAAAATATTTATGCCTTGTGCATTTAAATCAATTTTCAATCATTTTCAAAATGAGTCGGTTGATTTGTATTTATCAGTGTAAACTGACGTATTTTTCCCAAAAGGTTAAGTGCAGGTACTATACGGAAATAGGCTGGTTGTTTCCTAAGAGCGTCCACTATAGTCTCGCAAGCTTGGACGACAAATATCTGTTGAACTATTTTTGTCTTATTTTATTTGATCCGCCTGTGGATCCATTTCAACTACTGTGATATTTATTATTGCACTTTATTTAAAGTTGAAATGTTTCTATTCTGCTTCCGCTGTGCATTATTATATTGTGTTGATTGTCTATGACGATGCCAACTACGTCACTGTACCCCACACCGGGCCCACCGGTGACACGTGGAAATCGGGGTGTGACACTTGGCGGCATTCTTAACCTGCAAACATAAGCAAAGATACAACAACAAATATATAATAAAATAAAGACCAATTAAAACAAAACGAAACAGAGTTTGTCCTATGTTCTTTGTCTAGACTCGGAACTCGAGGAATGTGCATTTATTTAACTAAGATTAAACACAAAAGGCTAGTGTTTAATTCACTCAGCGTTGGCTCTAATACCAACCTGTCACACCCCTATTTTCCACGTGTCACCGGTGGGCCCGGTGGGGGATTAGTGACGTAGTTGATATCGTCATAGTCAAACAATACAAAATATAAATGCACAGCGGAAGCAAAAGATAGATTTATTTCAACCAAATTAAATTGTAATATCAAGTATCATAAACAGTTGAAATAGATCCACAGGCGGATCAAAACAAAGAGGAAACTTTTATTCAACAGACATCATGCATCCTAAGCTTGCGAGACTTTGGAGCCATTTCCGGGTTTGGTATAGAAAGCTGATATTTTTAAAATTCCAGAAGGCTCAAAATACTTTATTTAACATATTAGATTAGTAGAAAAAGGTTTGGGATCAATAGGATTTATAAAACTCATTTTATTGCCCAAAAGGGCAAAACCGGCATTAACCGAATTAAGCTTAGAACACTAAGTTATGCTCAGCCTAAAATTGAATAAAAATCTTTAAAAATCCCAAAATATTATTTTATATCAGTAGGTAACAAGTTTTGTATAAAAATTTGGGTTTAGATAGGCTATATGCAATTTATGCCATTTAATTACTAAAGAAGCTTCTAATTACGCTAATGAGCATAACTCTTAATCTATACCTCCAACTGATCTCAAATTTTAGGCGCAAGTTTAGAAATCAGTAGCTAAAGTGTCTACCCTTTTATATTTTCAAAAATCATATTTTAAGGTCATTTGGGCATAATGGTCAACATATAAGCATTTAACGGAAACATACATGTGAATAGGATATCTAATGAACCAAGTTGTATAATCACAGAGGGTTATACTAACATGTAAATAGGTCCAAAAGAAGCTCTAAGGCAATCCTAAACATGGCTTAAACGGGTCAGAACTGAAACTCAAAGCAAAAGTCAAACTATGCGACTTTCGGTTCCAAACCGAGCCTAAACTGAAAATTGTCGAGTTGAACATGTTGGGACATGTTCTTACATTAATTACTAAGTTATATTAATGATCAAACAGGTTGCATGTATCCTACATTGCTAATTATGCATTAATTTGAATATAAACATTCTGTTGACTTTTTAAGGTAAGCTTTGACTCGACAATTAACATAGTTAGAATGAGAATCTGAAAATACCCTTTTAAGGGTTTATAAAGGTATTTTTAATTTGTGACTTGACTGGACAAATTTTAATTAATCACGAAGTCAAACCTTAATTACGACGGTTTGACTTTTAGCTAATTAACTAAGCTAAAACGAATTTAGAAAGGTTAAGAGCACTTACAAGAGTCCTAACTATGACTAGGGATCACTAAGAAGTTGGCTTGATGTCCAGAGAGCTCCAGAGATGAAGTTGTGAACTTTTGCAAATGAATGCACAAGATGGTTACAACTAGAGCTCCTTATATAATGATTTTAATTTCACAAGATGATGCCACAATAGTCTACAATTGTTACCAGATGTTTACAGGTACCCCTATGCATGAAAAACCATTGGAGAGAGCTCTGGTATAAGAAAACAACCCTTTAAAGTCGGTTACAGACCTGAACTGGCAGCTGCAAGTAATTTTTGTCGCTTTGTCTCTCACGCGGGCCGCGTAAGTCCATAAGGGACTCTTACGCTGGCCGCCTGGCCTGTCAGAACCAGCCAAACAAGTTTTAAAAATTGCATTTCAGCCCCTGGTCCTTTGTAACATGGTTTTAAGTCCTATTTTTGCTATTTCAGCCCTCTAACCTTATTTTTAAGGGCTTTAGGACCTTTACTAACTTTGTTAAGTCCCTTGATAACTTTGTGAACACCCGAAAGGCCTAGAATTTCATCGTTGACGCTTTTAACCCCTCGTTAACGAATTTGATCATAACTTTCTCATACGATAACGAAACTTTATGAAATTTTTACCACATATTCTAGTGAGTATAATTTAACGTTACAAAGCTTCGGGTCTGCCAAAAGGTCACTCAGAGGTATACTTTACACATGTTGACACATTTAGCCCCTGTGGTTTGTAATTTCTCACTTTCTTTCATATTTAGCTTCGTATGATCCATGATTTATTCGTTTGAAGGTATCAATATCTTGTAGGGCTATTTTTAAATATAGTTATCCATTGTTGACACTTTGGACCCTTATATTCACATAGTTTCCTTGTTTGTCAACTTTAGTCCCTCTAAAGTATTCTTTCACACGTTCAAAGCTTATGACACGTGTTCATACATTATTGGACATGAATTTTCAAGGTGTTACACTAATGTTGCTAACCGGCTTGTACGAAGACTCAGGACTTAAACCCTAAGACATCAATCTGGTCACAATCTGAAGAATCCAAACTTCCTATGATCACGAACTAACGAATTCAGATTCTATGCATCCGCTGACAATCTAAAGTCGGAACCACCCGAATATTTGAAAAATTTTATTCCCCCTCAATTTTGGAAAATTCTGACTTCTCTAACCTCTTCACTGAATTTCCCCCTCAAACTTGGCAAATTCAGTCCACTCTATTCACTGAAAAACTCAACTATACGGAAAATATGACATTTTGCTCTACAAAAGTCCATTTTTCATCAATGTGGATATTTCTTGTTGGCCCACTAATAGTCACTATACCAAATGGTAAACATTCTTCATATGTATAAGTGACTACCCCATTACCTTCAACACTCTGTGATCTCGTCATCATATCTATTCTCCGAATCCTCCAACGATGTCCCTGAATAGCCCGTATTTGACGTTAAAATCTTGAAAAATTTTTCTATCACCAATTTTTTTAGGCAATTTTGACTGATTTGTGCGGATAAGAAATCTTCATCCATGAGAATGTCTCTCCTTTGTGCGGATGAACTGATTTTAGAACGAATTAGGCTGGTTCGTGCGGATGAGGTCTGATTCGAGCGGATGAATGTCTTCCGTGCGGATGAAGGTTGGTTCACGCATATGAAGGAATGTTTTCGTGCGGATGAACGCGATTTGTCAAATGGATAGGATTCATTCGTGCGGATGAATGATTCCTTCACACGAATGTGACACTCCTGTGCACGAAACTCTCTCGTTTGTTTGAAACATCGTTGTTCACATTTTTCGATCTAAAATCTTTATTTCTTTGACTTTTATGATGATACTTTTAGGTCGAAATTCATTATTGATCAATCCTATGGTTTCAATTTTACCTTTTGTCCGTGAATTGACCTTTAATTTTATGTTTACGTCTAAAAACCCCTAAATCATGAGCGTAGGTGATTCAATCAACTGTTAGATCGATTGAATCGGTACCGTAGCTCTGATACCAATTGAAAGTTCCAGATTCGACGGGTTTAGACGGAAGTTTGGATAGGACAGAACTAATTCGGTAGAAATCTCATAAGAATAGTAATAAATAGAAGGATTTTATTCATACCGAAAGAGCATACATCATTTGCAAGATGCAAAGAGTATCACGCAATCTCTCTAGCGTTTCCCCCTAAAGTCCAAAACTTATCAACTAACGAACATACAACACTATATATACATGAGGGTTTGGAGCGGACTAGCTCTTCTGTGCGGATGAGCTCATCTGTCTCATCCGCACGAATGTGTTACATTTGTACGAACTTGTCTCGCCCTCTCCAAAATCATGTGTTTATATATAATCTATACAATATTCAACACAAGCTCTATCGAGCCTATTCGCACAGTGGCGGACACACAGAATATGCACTAAATAAGTGTGTTTTGTTCAACTTAAAAATCTAAAATAAATGAAAGATCAAAATTGTGAACGAGTAAAGTTGAAAATAAAAAAAAAGTGTTGGGGATAAATTGCAAAAGATTAAAAGCTTAGGGTAAAAATAAAAAAAATCAAAAGGGTCAAAATGGAAAGATGAAAACTTTTGGCTAGAAACGAAAATATCAAATTAATTTTAAAAACCCCCATGCACCGGGTACAACACCACGAAGCACAAAAAAATTGCTAATAACATATTGAGAACTTTATATTAAAAAAGAAAATATGCCATCTTCCTGAATTCCTTGCTTTTGTCGAAATATGTAGGATCGTTGTGACGACCAAACGAGTCGTTCAGAAGAGATCTCGTCCAATACGAATGGCGGAAACAGACGTATCTGAGTTATTTCAGTTGTATACTCACTAGAATCACTTTAACTGTCTCTTGTATTGAATTCAGATCGTTTTACAATGCTGGAGACACTTCGGCAGAGCTTCGCTATCGGAATCCAAACGTTACAAATGAAAGACCTGGACTCTCTATTTATAGGCACGGCCACTTGGTATGAACATGACACACCCACTTCGCACGAAGTGGCACTTCGCACGAACTGGACATCCCAGTTCGTGTGAACTGGCCTGTTTCACCTAAAAACCTATTTTCTCATAAATTGAGCTCCAATCTAACCTATTTTAATACACGACTCGATACAAGACGAAGTCGACAGACATATGCACCAACAGACTCCCCCTTGGATGTTGACGAAGTCTTCAGTGTCGAGTCTTCAGTTTGACAAGTCTTCAGTCTTGATCAATCTTCATGCCCTTTCTAAGTATCTGACATTGTAAGCATCCTTCAATCTCTTTCTTTCTCTCTCTCTCTCTTCCAGAATCTCAATCTGACTCTATCTTCTCTTGATTCTTTAAGTTCTTCAGCATCAGCAGCTTCTATCTTGAATAAGGTTCCATGATCAGAAATTGGCTCTTTACATCTTCATAATCCCTCTTGGATGTTGATCCAGAATCTTCAGCATTATCAGACACAATTCGAACCTGGCTTTAATGTTTTCAGACTCCCCCTTTCGATAAGCTGGGATCACAGTCTGGAATTCACAATCTACAGGCGAATCAGAAACCTGGCTCAAACTCTGCTCATGCTTTGCAGCTTTCACAGATTCAGGACCGTTTCCTGGCTCTCCGTAGCCATAGGATCTGGTACCTGGCTCGAGTCTGCCAATTCTCAGGAGTCGTAACCTGGCTGCTTCTGCCTGCACAAACTCTACCTCAAAATAAATTTCACAAATTTAAAAATTTAACAAATTCAATCTCTGTTTTACCACTTGTAAAAACAATCTCAAACCATCACTTGTAGATATTATTCAGAATGATTTTACTTTTAAAGTTTCTGATGACCACATGTAAGAATACCATTTTTCAAACTCTCCCAAACCTGTTGTTTATCATGTTTAGCACTTGGAATTTTGAAAATCAGCTTTTCAACATCAGTTGTCGAAAATAAGATGAAATAAAATCTTTTTGATTTTTTCAAAATTTATGCTAAAACACAATCTTTTTGGATTTTTGTTTTTAACGAAAAACAGTAAAGAAATATTTACAGACAATATTTTTGTGAGTTTGTGTAAGAGGATCATATCAGTTTTTGAGACAAATCACTAACACCGTTAAGCTTTAACATTTTAAGTTTAAACAATTCACTTAGATTGTCAGTATACTGATCCACTTAAATTTTCACACAAAGTTCAACTGTTTCGAGATATGATTTAGTGTTTTAAGGACTTAAACTTATTCGCGTGTCCCACCTCAGAATATACTCCCGTATCCAGACTCCTATATTCAATCTTACAGGTGAATGTACACTAATGATATCTGTAAACGGGTAATGCGAGACCATGAGAGCTCAGGCTAGAACTTCCGTTCAATCAGAGAGATGATGGCTCGTCTTTCGGTGTGTCCCGTTTGGGGATCTTTTCTTCAACAGCACATGATTAGCATTTTTCAATGTTTCATCATTTTTTATGCTGAGGGTGAGCTTTAAGATTAAAGAAGTGCAGAGCATTATACAAGGACTAGGCTATTGCTTCTGCAAAATCAGAAGTCCTGGTATAATACCCCAGATATCATCACGCACAAAGACCTAGTATGTCAGAAATAGAAAGCCCTTCAAACAAGATTTCAGGGGTTACCTATATATCCGAGAGATGTTCCCCACGAAATAAGTAAGTATTGATATTTAGGTTTATATCTCGAAAACAATCTAGTGAATGTGTAAAAACCTACTGGGATATCGTTAGTGAGGCCGTTTATCACATTTTTAACTTTCCAAATCTTTAGCATGATGTGATAGTCTACTAATGTATTATCATTTCCTCTTTTTCACAACAAAACTCTTTTTTGATTTTTCGATGTTTTTGTTTTTTCAAATTTTCTAATGTTTTTGGATTTTCTGAATTTCTTACTCCCCCTAAAATTCAAAACTATTTAAAGAAAATTTGACAAACTGGTGTTTCAAGCAATTAACTGTACAAAACAAATTTAACAAGCTGATGTGAATTGCTTCAATTCTCCATTCTCTTGGCATAAACAATCAGAACTCCCCCTGACAATAAACTATTTTCCCATTATGATTTCAAAACACTTAAGTTTGTTTTAATCAAATTGGTTTTTCTGGAAAATTAGTTTTGTTGATACCATTTGTAAGATCGGGGTTTCATCACATTGTTTTCTCAACCACATGTATGAAAGTTAAATCAAGTTCAACTTAATGACCTTGATTAACTACTTGTAGGTTCACTTGTAGGAACTTATCAACAATACCACTTGTAAATCGAAATATGACAATTTTGAGTTTTTCAAGAAAGATGTCGATTCCTGCTCCACGATTACCAACTTGGGAGCTTCGGCAAGTCAGGATTTTATACATAGAACGCTGTCACCCAAGCCTGACCAGCCTTGGGTGATTCCGAGTCATCTTTACTCGGTTTCTTACCTTTCCGTTTCTTTTCATAAAATTCCTTTACCCCTTTTACCTTCCCGTTAACCATTTTTCCAAAAATATTTTGAACTGTAGGGTTAAAGGCCTTTTCAACATCAAATTCTTTCTTTTCAGAAAAAAAAATTGATTTGAAATCTCAACTTTTCCAACTTTTTGTTTAAAATTTTCAGTCCGCAATGGTGGAATCATCCATTGGCGGAACTGAATTTTCTTCTTTTAGCTCAACTTGTGGCTCATCTGACTTTGACGAGTCAGATTCATCGCCAGAAAGTAGCTCCTCTGATTTTGACGAATCAGAATCATTGCTAGAACCTATCATTTGATTTCTTAACAACCCACTTTTGATTGCTAAGCTTTATTTTTCTTCTGTAAAAACTTTTTGAACACTCACCAACCTCAAATTTTGAACTTTTGAAAACTTTAAATTGTTTGGTTGGTGGTTCATTATCAACCATCTTTTCTTTCAGTTTTTCAGAGACTCCCTGTTTTGTGTTGGTTGCCTTTTGACAATTCAAGGCGATGTGACCAACTTTTTTGCATTGATAACAGGTTCTCGTCTCCTTTTTCTAAGCAGCTTCATTCTTCATTCCTTCTTGCTTCTTCGTAAGGAATTCTTTGTTCGATTGCTTCCAGAATGAGCTCTTTTCCTCTTCTTCCGAACTTGATCCTGAAACAAATACAATTTTTGGTTTATAAGTTTTCTCATTTTTATGATTTTCTGGTGGTATAAAACCTAAACCTTTCTTTTTGAAATTACGTTATGGTTTGGTTTCTTTTGAAAACTCCAACCAGAACTGTAACCTTTTTTCTTGTTTAACCTTTGTTGAACTCTTGAGGTGTATTTTTTAGGTTTTTCAGAAAGATTTATATCTTTTTATTTCAGAAATATTAATTTCTGTTAGTTTGAAAACCTTGTTGATTATTTCAGTTTTAACACCTCTTATTGGAAATTCTTCATCAGAATATAATTTGTCAGAATCATTCAAAGTATATGCTACTTTGAATGTTTCGTCACTCAAATTATTTTGTGATAACAGAAAATCTTTATTGTAAACCCGTTTGCCCTTTTCGACTTTGAACTTGACATGTCAGACTTTGACGTTGATTTTGACTCTGACTCCTCGGTTTCATCTTTATCCAACACCTGATCGGCCACTTTCTTTATTAACTCAGACTCATGATCAGTGTCAGACGATGTGAAAGTGACATCAATGTTGTCTGGCAAGTTATCTGAAGGTTCAGATTCCCACTTTAAGTTGGTTGCATTTTTGACTCTTTCTGAATTAGGATTTCTTGGAGAATATCCATTTTCAGGCGGGGGTGGACACTTTGTATAATTGACACTTTGTTTCTTACCAGAATCCTTTACTTCAGTATCCTCTTCTTCAAATGCTTTCATGCCTTCAACTGTCGGATAAATCCTGTCAATCACATAAGAAACACATGAGTAACTTTTCAATAATCTGTTAACCCTCTCGGTTTCTATTCTCTGTGTTTCCAACTTCTGTTCAAGTACAACACATCTCTCAATGTAATTATTGATGATTTTCTGCTTTGTCATGAACGCTCCTTGAAGTGTATTCATGCTTGTTGCTTGTTCACTGCTTAACTCGTTATATTGATTCATAGCTTTGTTTAACACATCATACGATTCTTTCAGTCTGTTCATGTTATGAATCAATTTGTTGTTTTGCTTTTTCACAGTTTCACAATTTTCACATTTCTCGGGTATCTTTCCTGCAACAGCTTCCATTTCAACCTTGAAAGCTGGAATTTCTTTAACCTGCTTCTTTATCACTCGAACATCTTCATCGTCACTGTCATCTTGTTTTTTAACTTTCTTCTTTGTCACTCAAACATTTGCATCATCATTGTCATCTCTCTCGGCTAGTAATCTTAAGTGCTCTTTCATTTTTTTTCATAATAATCATCATCACTATCTTCAACAATTTGTGCTTTTCTTGAAGCCCTATTTGTTGAGACTGGTTCTTCTTCTTTCTTTTTCGAACTTTTCTCTTCTTCAGCAGTTGAATCGTCAAAGATTTGAGCAACAAATGCCTTAGGCTTTAAGAAATTTTCATCTGGACAGCATTTGTCCCAGCTAAATCCCTCTGGCAATCTTTCATCCTCTTGATCTATTATACCATAACAAGCTTTCCTTGATGGGTCCTCGATCATCTTCTTAGCATGTGCAGTTTGTGGCGATTGTTGTTGATACGGCTGTTGAGCAACTTGATGATAAATCGCTTTCCGATAATAATCATTGTTGCCGAATGGATTTTGAGCTCCATTTGCTTCGCGGTTTGTGCATTCTCGCTTGAAATGCCCTTTTTCCCTGCAACGAAAACAAGTAACTTTAGATTTATCAAATCCTAAAGTAGAAACATTAGCATCACGGAAATCATCTCTTCCAGTGATCTGTTTAAATTTCTCAGCTCTCCTCAACACAGTAGCCAAACACCACTTAATATCTATTAATTCCATCTCCTCAGCATCGATCTAATCGTAATCCTCTTTTGTCAACATTGGATTTCCGATCCTTCCTGCAAATAAACTCTTATAAGATTCTAACACGGTCACCAACAAAGACATATGACCTTTTGCAACCTCTTCCGAGAAATTCTGACCATTTTCAAGATTTAACACAATGTTGCATTGTAGTACTTTGCCATTCTTGGTTGCTGAAAAATTTGGATCAAATAATGGATATGAAGAAAATTCTTTATTGTTGTTCGATCCTCGAGAAGATTTTCCAGAAGAACTTTTTGCATTAAATGCAGTTTCGATCTTTGGTGAAGAGTTGGTTTTATCACTAATACCTCCTTTATAATACAGACCAATGTCTTGTTCACCATCAAAGTCCTTCATTCTCGCTATTTTTCGTTGTTCCATCTCTTGAGCTTCTAGTTGTTCAATAAACTTGCTCAACGTTAGGTTGTCAAATTCAGGTTTATTTTTCAACACCATAAGATACGTGCCCCAAACATCTTGTGGCAACGCATCGGCCAACTTTTCAATCCATTCATCATTATCTTTCTTGATGTTCAATCTCTTCATGTTCATCACCAAATTGTAATATCATTCTATAATCTGCTTGGTGTTTTCAGTTTTTAATCCACGAAATAGATCAAATTCTTTCTTCAAAAGCGATTTTTTGTTCTTGATCATGTCTTCACTTCCAACAAACTTTTATTTTAGTTCTTTCCATATTGAAAATGCACTTCCGTTGTGCTGTAATAAAATCAAAATTTCTTCCTTAATAGCTTGCTGCAATATACTAACAATCATTTTTTCACTTTTGTATTTCTTTTTCTCATCAACACTTAGATCTTTAATAGCAACCCTCTCTCTGTCGTCATTAACCGGTCTAATATATCGATATTCAATACATTCCCAAGCATCTAAGTAATTTGCTTGAACCCAATTTTCAAAACGCTCCTCCCATCCACTATACTCCTCAATATTCATGAGCTTAGGCAGTTTTTACATGGTGCCCATTTCATTTTCTAACATCATATTCTGAGCTATAGTGATCGGGGTAGCAAATGCGTTGTAGAATTCGTTTTCCATGATTCGGTTTTGAAAATTTACACAAACATGCTTTCAAACGAACTGGATGATCTTTGAAATGAACTGGAATCAAGTCTCAAACGAACTAGTAATTTTCTCACAAATTGGATTTGGTGCGAACTGGTCAATTTCAAGCGAACTGGGGATTTACAAACGAACTTGAGTCTTGATGCGATCTGATCACCTTTCAAGCGAACTGGGAGATCAATCCATGCGAAGTGAACCTTTTTTATGCGAACTGGGATCAATAAAGCTCAATTCGTGCGAAGTGGCAAAATGTCAAACGAATTGAACCCTTTTTAAGCGACCTGGACAACTTTGGTGCGAACTGGTGACACTAAATGACCACTTTGTGCGAATTGGGAGATCAAATCGTGTGAATTGGATCCAATTCGTGCGAGCTGGACTTGTCCAACTCGTGCGAATTGATGATGATGTCACACAATCGGACGGTTTTTTAACAAATTGATCAGGTTTTAGTTCGATTTTAGGTCTGATTCTTTCAAGGATTTGTTAAAACAGTGTTTCACGTGTAATATGAGAAAATCAATCCATTTTATCCATGAAAACTCCGTTAATTTTGAAAAAAATTGTGAAGAAAGTGAGTAGAAATCAGAAATTTCGGTGAAAAACAGCTGAAATCGGTAAGAACTCTTCCTCATGTGCTCTGATACCACTTGTAGGATCGTTGTGACGACCAAACGAGTCGTTCAAAAGAGATCTCATCCAATACGAATGGCGGAAACAGACGTATCGGAGTTATTTCAGCCGTATACTCACTAGAATCACTTTAACTGTCTCTTGTATTGAATTCAGATCGTTTTACAGTGCTGGAGACACTTCGGCAGAGCTTCGCTACCGGAATCCAAATGTTACAAATGAAAGACCTGGACTCTCTATTTATAGGCACGTCCACTTGGCATGAACATGACACACCCACTTCGCACGAAGTGGCACTTCACACGAAGTGGACATCCCAGTTCGTGTGAACTGGCCTGTTTCACCTAAAAACCTATTTTCTCGTAAATTGAGCTCCAGTCTAACCTATTTTAATACACGACTCGATAAAAGACGAAGTCGACAGACATATGCACCAACAAAATATCCAACTTTCCCATCTCACATACATATTCTCTTCTAAAATTACATACTCTCCCTCTCTCATACGCTATTCTACATCCCAAAACAAAAAAAAAATCACTCTCTCTTTCTTCCATATCACACACTATCTCTCCTTAAACTCCTTTAAACGATCCTTTGAATTAATGGGTTGTGGAAAATTTTTTATACTAATATATCATAATAAAAGTACAACGTGTATGTTATGCGGGCTCCTAGTTTTGATTCTTAGACTTTTTATCGTTGCTTCCGAAGATGAGACGTGTCATGATTTTGTTCCACTTATTTGCAGTTCAACCCATATATCTAAAACAACCGGACCCTGAATGTTTATTATCCTTGAGTGCCTTTCTACTTTACCTTCAACCCTAAAAAACCAGAGTCTTCACAAACTCTAATCATAATAAATCCATTGCAATTCTTCTTTTTTCTCTAGCCACATTGTTCAATTTTTCTTCTCTAAATCATACTTCTCCACTCCGATTGCACATCAATGATCTTGTCTTTCAAGGTAGGTATGACATTCGGTATCTTATTCTTACTTTGTCTATCATTTATTGTTTTGTTTATTTGTATTCTTTTGTAGTTATAGCATCTTCATAACCTTATAACCTTGTTGTGTTTAAATTTTACAGGCATACCACAGTGCTTCATCAAAATGTTGCTTGATTTTGGTATATTCATTTCGTCATCATGTTTTTCTCTCTATGTTTATGTTTAGGCATATTCCAAGACTTTAAAACAAGAGAAAAGAGGGGAGTAGTTTGAAAGGTTAAAGATTGATGAAACAGTTCGTTGGGTTGTTGATGTCAATGATTGTTCTAAACTAATATGTTACAGAAGTTAGTATGTAAGTTACTTCAGTAGGATAAGGATCATTACATAACACTAATTGTTGCGAGAACAAAAAGAAAAACTCTAAATCACTAAATTTTGTGATGTAAGGTTCATATTTTTTTTTAAATTCTATTTTTCTTGCATTCATGTATGTATTATATATACATAAAAAAGCATATATTTTTATCTACACATAGCATGCATACATGTAGGTAATTTAATCTATACATAACCTACATATATGTAGGCTATATAAAATCTGAAAATTTTCCATATTTTAAATAAGATAGATTTTAAATAATTTGTGTTGTATGAAACTAAAAGAAAATTTAAAAACACTATTCTTAAATACATATATTAATTAGCTATTTAATATTGATATATGAAAATAGAAATCGAGCAGTTAATTCATAAGCTTCTCAACACACTTATAAATGCACAATGTTGTGAATGAGTCTTTGTTGTGATTAAAATTATTGAAACCCCAAAGCAAACTAGAATGAAGCTTGTCTACATCCTTTTGTTACTAGTCGTTGCAACTACGACTACAATTACATGTGATTTACTATATTCTAATTGATTCTTTTTCTTTTTATGTATGTTTAATATCATATAAACTGATAATTGTTATGTGTTAGGTGATGATGTGGACGCACCACCATTCAAGGTATGCGAATACATTTTTCCAGCGGTTGATTGTTATGCTGCTGTTTGCGATGGTGGTTGTACAGAGTTGAGGGGGAATATGGCTCTTGGGGAATGTATAAACAACAATACGCAATGTCGTTGTCGATGGAGGTGTTAAGTTTTTTTATAGCTTCTTATAATTAAATCTATCTCTTTGATTGTTACTTTTGAAATAATCAAATAAGAGTATCATCTAAGTTGGAGTATTTGTTATGGTGAATGTAAAATGTAAAAAAAGAAAAGAAAAAAAGTGTATTACATGGGCGCCATATGTGCAGGGTGGTGTCACCGTTCACCATTTTTATGTATAAACTATATATGTATGAAGTATAAATACACCAACTAAACACAAAATTCAGATTCTAAAGGATATAGAAATATGATTAGTTAGGAATAAGATCCCATGTGAACCTTAAACACAAGGGCATTAGCCTCATGTGATCACTTACATAAGTACACCCTAAAACATCACCTCATGTACCCAAAGAATCTCATCATCACACCACACCTTCCTCTCCCAATCCCCTCAACTCTCTCTCTTCCTTCCCCTTAAAAGGAAACTAAGAAGCAAAACACACACAACACTCCAAAACTTCAATTAAATTCTCTTAAGAAACTCTAAGCAATCTTCATATATTCTTCATCTTTATAAGGTATTTCTTCTAGTATTGAAGCATCCGCAAACTTTCAAATCATGAAAGAACTTGGGAGTGCTTCAAAACTGTAAGACCCTTAGTCCATTTTATACTATTTTCATATCGTTTACGACTATAATTGTTTAATTATGCTTACACATACTTTAAAAATACATATTTCTTAAAACTTTTAAGAAATAAAACAATTAAACATTTATTTTAAACATTTGCCATTTAAAAACGTGACGACGAATCATAACGCGGAAGCTTGAATCTTGATCGTGTTCGGTTCTTTATCGAGCTTGATCGTCCTCTGGTACTTTCCCTAATACCTACTAACACACGAAATGAATTAGTCATTCAACGTTTGAAACATGTCCGAACAAGTTCGTGAGTTAAAACACTCACTAACTGTCGGTTATGTGAGTTTAAAACTCGTTTATATAAGTTACTAAGACCAAACTAATCAACAACAACAAATTTTAGAGATTTTAACCCGTCGCGTGCCGCGACAACGATTTAGGCACCCTGTCGCGCGACGCGAGGGTGCATTTTCGACAGAATGTGTTGTTGTTGGTGCTGCATATTACCAGCAAACCAAATTTCGACTTAAACGATCATAACTCGATCATTTTTTATCCGTTTTACGATCCGCTTCTTCCTACGTGATCGTAATTCGATTCCCCATCACATGGAGTTAAAATCCGACATCCGGATTGTAACACCTTGTCACGACCCCCGACCCCATCTGGCCGGAATCGGTGCCGTGAGCAGTCCAGTGTTACCGGTGATTATTTTTGAAAAACATTGCAGCGGAATTTTCATTAGGACCGTGAGTTAGGAAAAATATCAGAGTTTAGAAAACACCGGATTTGATTTAAATAGATGGGATAAATCCCTATTTTACAATGGTAGCTTTAATAAAGATAAATTTTATTTCATAAAACAATATTTATCAATTTGATTAAAATAAGCCATTTCTTGATGCCTTTCAGTGCCGTATCCAGCCTTTATTCCAATCTATGGTAATTACCTGAAACATGTTTGAAAAAGGTTTTGTCAGCGGAAAATGCTGAGTGAGATCATTCCATTTTTATAAAATATATTGTTATACCTTACAGTATTAAAGTTTTTATATTTATTTCTATTTACCCCACTTAACCAGTATTTTGTCACATGATGGCAGTTCCAATATAACAGCAATAATATCACTCATTGGCTTACTTTCGTCCAATAGTGAATTTATCAAATAACTATACTTTACTATTATTCAATTTATCTGTCATTAGGCGATTCCTATGACGGGATCATATCACTGTTGATCATTCTTTCAACTAGTGACTCTGGTTATATCACTGTTGATCATTCTTTCAACTAGTAATTCTAATTATAACACTGTTGATCATTCTCTCAACTAGTGTCTTTGGTCATATCACTGTTGATCATTCTTTCAACTAGTGACGCTGGACATGATGATGTCCTATGACATTACCTTGTCAAATATATTATTTATGGCACAAAATCATGTAATCCAGAATAATGACATTTTATGTCAACTATTATAACTTATCCAATATATCAATTCACTAATTATAATATCATGATATAGTAACCTGACTACAAATAGAATACATTATACTTGACTTTATTATGGTATCCACCATTTAGATTTATTCTTAAACATACATTAAATTTATTAACAATTTAAGATAATATTAGTTATAGTTGTGGTCATGCTATTATTAGCTAACTTTTTGGTTAATCGTAAAGAAGATCAAATAATGTATAAAACTTCCCATAACAGCAGTTATTATAAAATTTAATCACTGTAAATATAACTGGTAACCATTTTGGATTTTTAGAAAGCATTTGTAATATAATTGTATCACAAAAAGGTGATAAAAATGTGATAAAAGAGTATGGACTCACAAACGGTGAGAAAAGAGAAATGAACTCACAAACGGTGAGAAAAGAGAAATGAACTCACAAACGATGAGAAAAGAGAAATGAACTCACAAACGGTGAGAAAAGAGAAATGAACTCACATTGCAGATTTCTACGGGCAAGGTTTAGTTTACAGATAAGCCTTGATATATTGCCAATTCAATTTGAGCAGAGTCTAGCCTACTGATTTTCCTTGATTAACCTAATAACAATGTACACAAACGGGATTGTAACTAATACAGCAGTTATGTCAATTCACGAGATTAAACCCTCACAACGATTAACAAGTGCAATACTTATCAATTCAATCGGATTTGCAACGAATAACAGAGCATAGTCCGAATTCGAACAGCACTCAAATATTCAAGTCGAAATCACGATGAATAACAAAGTATAAGCTCAATTTGAGTAGCACTCAGACAATCATTGGATAGTTACAATCGATCGGACGTTGAATCGTAATAGCGATCGAGTTATTACCCTGATTGCGGCAGCGTTTCGTGAATCGTGTGTGTTGATAGTAAACAGTGTATAACTTCGTCTACGAAGCGAATTTTCTCGTCGAATTAACACCAGAATGCAAGTGCCAGACCCCTCTATTTATACCCAAAATTGGCGCCTCCCGCGTGTCGCGGAAGAATCCGCGGTATGTGCCGCGTATCGCCTGGGGTGACAAAGTAGGGTAGGGTAGGTACGTGTCCAACTAGCTTAGGTGAGTCGACAGTTTCGGTAAATTCTACTTAGACAACGAATTCGAAGGATAATCGTTAACTAGGTTTATCCCCCCCTGAGTTTTAGGGGCCCTGATCCTGATTCTGATTGTTCTGAAATTCGTAGGGTTTGTGCAGAATCACTTGGGTGTCTTAATTAGGTTTTCCTATTGAATAAAATAATACAATAAATAATAGTTTTGACGAGGGTTGTTACATCCTCCCCACCTTAATAAAATCTCGTCCTCGAGATTTGGGTTACGATATTTCTATTAGATTTATGTCATAATTTAGTCAATAAAACTAGATTCTTAAGGTAAATGACACAGAATCAAATTTTGTGAATACTAGTTGTGTAAGTAGGGTTCAAAAAGTTCAACTGAAATAGTTCAAGAAATTGATGACAACCGAATGAGATAAAATGATATAGTTTCAAATGGGACTAGGTTTAAGCCAACAGATATATGATCAAATAGATATCTGTTTATAGTTAGTGAATGACTTTTTAGAATAAAATTCATGGTCAAAAGAAAACTTACTTTGATTGGCAACTGGGGAAGACTCATAATCAATAAGGTCATAATGAAATAATAGCACGAAGATGATTGTTAATTATCGAATCATATCAAGAGAAAAATCAGTGTGTTGAATTTGCAAGGATACACCGAAATACAACAGAGTTTAGTGTATCATTGTCGTAATACACAATTGTATCAAGACTATTTTCAAATGATGAGTCAAACGAAAGATATACGTGAGTTTTGAATGATTCGTATGTTTATGATAAGCTACAAGTTTATAACGACTCCGCAAGGTGTCGTAATGATTGGAATAATTTCAATAATTACGGTGCTCGAACAATTTCACCGTATAATCAACTGAAAGTTTAAATGAAGAAAACTTGGATATTCATTTCAAATAGGAGTTTCAATTTATAATGAAAAGACCAAATGAAATATTATAGAATTTTCGATAAATGATGAAAGAAACGTTTAAGAAGTACACCGGAATATGATACGAATTTGTGTACTGTTATCTTAACTTAACACATAGTTGTATTAAGACTGGTTAAGAATATGAACCAAAAAAATTAAAATTCGTACATTAGGAGTGAAATTGAAAATAGCTCAAGCTACAAATTTATTATGACGCCACAAGGTGTCATAGTGATTGAAATAGTAACGGTGAATGAAACGAGTTTCACCATGATGTAAATCAAATGAAGTAAATCCGAATGTTTCAAATAAATTATTTTGGATTGAAATTGAAATAATTGAAGAAAGTTTTTCGATCGAAGATGATAAGGCAATAAAGATTACGAAGCGCTCGGTAGATACACGGAAATATGAAATGAATTTGTGTATCATTATCTTAGCACACGATTGTGTTAAGATTGTTTTGATAGAATAAATCAAAGCGGATTCAACATAAATAAATAATTAAACCCGTATGTAAGAGGTGCAATGAGATTAGCACAAGCTTCAAATTTGTGAAAACGTCACCATGAGGTGATCGTAACCAAATAAATGATTCAGTGGAAGTGAAAACCAAACAAGTTTGTTATGGATCTGAAATGGATGAAATATTTGACGGAATGTATTTATTTATGAACTTTTATTTGTACTAGGGTCAAATAATAACTTAACTTAGATATTATATATCAGTGACTACGTCTGGAATCATCTCTGCTTCTTGTGTAGTAAGTACGTATGCTCGCGCGTTCTTCTTAGCTCCGTCTGTTATTCTAGCCTTGTTGTCCGATACTTTGGTTAGTTTCGGGCAATATGGTTTGATGTGTCCGGTTTCCCCGCAATTGTAACAGACGTTAGTTTTCCTTCTACACTCTTCCTCTATATGCCCAGTCATCTTGCAGAAGTCACAGTAAGGTGTTTTCCTAAAACGACATCGTCCTGAATGCGTTTTGTTACAGTTTCCGCAGATAGGTTGCTCCAATGACGGTTCAGTTTCTTTCTTCTTGAATTCTTGGAAAATTTTCTGGGCTAACTCTTTTTTCTTGTTTTCTTCTCTTGTGCGGATTAGTCCATCTGTCAGCATGTTAGCTAGTTCAACTGTTTCCTCAATAGTCTGTGGTCTAACGGCTTTGACTATGTCTGGGATTTCGCTAACTAATCCCCAAATATAACGAGAAATTAGTACGGGTTCTGGCGAAGCCAGTATTGGTACCATTCTTGCATATTCGAAGAATATTGTCGTATATTCACGACAATTCACATCTATCATTTTATGATTTAAGAACTTGTTAGTTATTCTTTCCTTTTCATAAGGAGGACAAAATTTTCTTTCTACCATTTCCTTGAATTTTTCCCAGTTTATGGCATAAGCCATGGCCCTTCCTTTTGCCTGAAGAATTGTATTCCACCATTCTAAGGCTTCTTCCTTAAAGAGGTTAGATGCATACATCACCTTATCTTCTTCAGCACATTTGCTGATCGTAAGAACAGCTTCCGTCTTTTCCAACCATCGTAGAGCAGCCGTGGCACTTTCACTGCCCGCGAACTCGGTTGGTTTACATGCTAGAAATTCTTTGTAGGTACACCCGAGAGTCATTGCCTTCTTCTTCTTGGGAAATGGGGTTTTGGTAATATCATTATTATCACTATTGACACTATGGTTAAAACTATCGTCACGGGTATGCTTACTACTCATAGCTTTGGTGGGTTCTACGGGATTTTTAACAGCTTTAATTATTAAAGGTAAAGCATTAGCTATTCCTTGAGCTATTAGATTTTCTATAGCATTTTTATCCAAAGGATTTTCATTATTAGTATGAGCTTCTGGATTATGTGATACTTCATTCGACATCTGGATTGCAAATTTTCACTTATTAATATCACAGAATAATTAAAACAAAATAATACATCCAGAATATTATATGTGCATATTGACATATACATTTTCATGTACAACACATAAGTTAATTTGTATTAGTTTCCTAACTTTATTGTTTAGGTATTAAAGAACACCTAATTAGCTTAAACAAGTGGCTTAACTTATACTAAGGCATCTTTTCTTATTCAACCTTTAAATGTTATCAGATGTGCTACCAGTTAATAGCAATCTCCTAACTCTTTTATTTAAGTTTAAATATTATTATCACAACACTTATAGGCTCAAAGTAGTGGCTTAGCTCTGATACCACCTTCTGTCACGACCCCCGACCCCATCTGGCCGGAATCGGTGCCGTGAGCAGTCCAGTGGTACCGGTGATTATTTTTGAAAAACATTGCAGCGGAATTTTCATAAGGACCGTGAGTTAGGAAAAATATCAGAGTTTAGAAAACACCGGATTTGATTTAAATAGATGGGGAAATCCCTATTTTACAATGGTAGCTTTAATAAAGATAAATTTTATTTCATAAAACAATATTTATCAATTTGATTAAAATAAGCCATTTCTTGATGCCTTTCAGTGCCGTATCCAGCCTTTATTCCAATCTATGGTAATTACCTGAAACATGTTTGAAAAAGGTTTTGTCAGCGGAAAATGCTGAGTGAGATCATTCCATTTTTATAAAATATATTGTTATACCTTACAGTATTAAAGTTTTTATATTTATTTGTATTTACCCCACTTAATCAGTATTTTGTCACATGATGGCAGTTCCAATATAACAGCAATAATATCACTCATTGGCTTACTTTCGTCCAATAGTGAATTTATCAAATAACTATACTTTACTATTATTCAATTTATCTGTCATTAGGCGATTCCTATGACGGGATCATATCACTGTTGATCATTCTTTCAACTAGTGACTCTGGTTATATCACTGTTGATCATTCTTTCAACTAGTGATTCTAATTATAACACTGTTGATCATTCTCTCAACTAGTGTCCTTGGTCATATCACTGTTGATCATTCTTTCAACTAGTGACGCTGGACATGATGATGTCCTATGACATTACCTTGTCAAATATATTATTTATGGCACAAAATCATGCAATCCAGAATAATGACATTTTATGTCAACTATTATAACTTATCCAATATGTCAATTCACTAATTGTAATATCATGATATAGTAACCTGACTACAAATAGAATACATTATACTTGACTTTATTATGGTATCCACCATTTAGATTTATTCTTAAACATACATTAAATTTATTAACAATTTAAGATAATATTAGTTATAGTTGTGGTCATGCTATTATTAGCTAACTTTTTGGTTAATCGTAAAGAAGATCAAATAATGTATAAAACTTCCCATACCAGCAGTTATTATAAAATTTAATCACTGTAAGAATAACTGGTAACCATTTAGGATTTTTAGAAAGCATTTGTAATATAATTGTATCACAAAAAGGTGATAAAAATGTGATAAAAGAGTATGGACTCACAAACGGTGAGAAAAGAGAAATGAACTCACAAACGGTGAGAAAAGAGAAATGAACTCACAAACGGTGAGAAAAGAGAAATGAACTCACAAACGGTGAGAAAAGAGAAATGAACTCACAAACGGTGAGAAAAGAGAAATGAACTCACAAACGGTGAGAAAAGAGAAATGAACACACATTGCAGATTTCTACGGGCAAGGTTTAGTTTACAGATAAGCCTTGATATATTGCCGATTCAATTTGAGCAGAGTCTAGCCTACTGATTTGCCTTGATTAACCTAATAACAATGCACACAAACGGGATTGTAACTAATACAGCAGTTACGTCAATTCACAAGATTAAACCCTCACAACGATTAACAAGTGCAATACTTATCAATTCAATCGGATTCGCAACGAATAACAGAGCATAGTCCGAATTCGAACAGCACTCAAATATTCAAGTCGAAATCACGATGAATAACAAAGTATAAGCTCAATTTGAGTAGCACTCAGACAATCATTGGATAGTTACAATCGATCGGACGTTGAATCGTAATAGCGATCGAGTTATTACCCTGATTGCGGCAGCGTTTCGTGAATCGTGTGTGTTGATAGTAAACAGTGTATAACTTCGTCTACGAAGCGAATTTTCTCGTCGAATTAACACCAGAATGCAAGTGCCAGACCCCTCTATTTATACCCAAAACTGGCGCCTCCCGCGTGTCGCGGAAGAATCCGCGGTATGTGTCGCGTATCGCCTGGGGTGACAAAGTAGGGTAGGGTAGGTACGTGTCCAACTAGCTTAGGTGAGTCGACAGTTTCGGTAAATTCTACTTAGACAACGAATGCGAAGGATAATCGTCAACTAGGTTTATCCCCCCCTGAGTTTTAGGGGCCCTGATCCTGATTCTGATTGTTCTGAAATTCGTAGGGTTTGTGCAGAATCACTTGGGTGTCTTAATTAGGTTTTCCTATTGAATAAAATAATACAATAAATAATAGTTTTGACGAGGGTTGTTACACACCTCGCAAAATCAGGTCCAATACAGTGGTGACACGTGTCATAAACCCTGATCATGTTAAAAGATAACTTGAGGGACTAAAACTGTCAAACAATGTAAATGTGTAAATAGAAGGACCAAAAGCGTCAACATGCCAAACTTGTGCCTCTGAATGACCTCATAAGATGTTCATATTCATGATGGAATAAATTGACGGACACAAGAAGCCGTTTGTGCTTAAAAATCAAAACTTACAAAAACAAAGGGGTTAAAAGTGTTAAGATGTTAATTCTTACCTCTGAGTGACCTTTTAATGTTCCCAAAGCTTTGTAATGTGTTAATGTACTCTCATGAATATCTGATAAAGATTTCATAAAGTTCCGGTTCAATCTTGTGATGTAAATTGAAATTTCCAAGAAAAGGGTCAAAAGTGTAAATGTCACAATTCTAGTCTCGGGAGACTTTTTCAACAAATCCAAAACTTATTTTTGCATGGCCTTACTCCCAAGGACATCCCAAACCTGATTATGTAGACCCAACATGCTGAAAATGTCAGATAATCGAAGTTTGGAAGTGCAGGGACTGAACATGTAAACAAACAAACAAACTTTGAAACTTGTCCCCTCGCGAGGCGCGCCAGGATCATCCTGGTCTGGCGTGTGGCGCGACAGAGGTCCATTTCTAGCCAAAACTGGCAGCTGCCAGCACGCAAACCTGCAATCTTTGAGGATCTTCTGCAACTCTGAACGAAACCAGCAGCATGCATACGGTTTTGGGAAACCACTAGGACACTTGTATGCATCATATAACACCTGGGGACACTTGGATTCATCTCAAACTATCCCCTCTTGCTATAAGTAGGTGCTTCATTTCAGAATTCAGACTTGCACATTCAAAATTCTCAAACATCTCTCTCTAGCATTGATTCTGGAGCATCCTGATCATTAAGAAAGCTCTATTAGTTCAAATCTTCTTGCTAAGGACCTTTATAAGTGTTCTTAGCTTCTGTAGTTAAGCTTTTGTTAGTTTAATGACCGAAAGTCAAAGATATCGTAATTATGCTTTACCTTTGTGATTAATCAATAATGGTCCAGCCATTATTTGAATTGAAAGTGGCTATATGTTGGTAATTATGTAGGTATTAAACCCTTAAAAGGGTACCTCCTAATTATCACATTTACTTAGTCAATTGTCGGGTCAAACTACATAACAGAAAAGTCAAATGAGTCAGTTTTTGCAAACTAAATCATAACTGATAATATAGAAGCTATAAAATACATTTTATCACATAAATAACTTGGTAAATAATATAAGAACAAGTTTAGGCATGTTCAACCCGACAATTCCGAGTTTAGGCTCGGTTCGCAACCAAAAGTCGCAAAAGTAGACTTTTGCTTTGACTTTCAGTTCTGACCCGATTTAGCTTAGTTTAGCTATGCCGTAGGATTCCTTTGTGACCATATTATATGTTAGTATAACTCTCTAAAGTTATACTACATGGTTCCTTAGAAATCAGAGATTACTTGCATGTTCCGCTATTTGCTTAAAATTGACCATTATGCCCTTTTGTTATTAAAACATGATTTTTAAAAATGTGAGAGGACAAAAAGCTTTATTACTGATATATAAGTATGTCACAAAAATTTGACATCAGTTTATGGTCTCAAACTAAAGTTATGCAAGATATCGTAAAACAGAACTTTTTGTTAATTAAATTGAATTTTTAGCATAAATCATATTTAAACCCAATTTTTGGCACCAAACTTGTTACCTACTGTTTTAATATAATGTTTAGGGAATTTTAGAATTTTTGGTCAAATTTTAAACTGATCAGAACATAGAGTTCTTGCATGGACTCGGTAATTGACGATAATGCCCTTTTTACTAATAAAATGAGTTCTACACATCATTTACATATCAAACCTTTTTTCTATAGATTTTATATATTAAATAAAATATTTTAAACAGTTAAGGCTGATCAAAATCTCAGATTTTCTTAAACATCTCAAAAATCGTCAAATATCGACTTTTATGCGAATTAGGCGCATATTATGGTTTAAAACCATAATTAGCACCTAAGACTTGTTACCTACTGATTTTAAAAATAAATATTTATACTTTAACAGTAAGTATAAGTCTTGAACTCAGATTTCTAAATTTAACCTTAAAAGCATATGTGAAAAGACCAAAATACCCCTACGGTGCATAGTTTGGCCATAAATGATTAAACACACATATGTATGATATCTTACTGATATAACAACATAAGATAAATATTTTTAGAGAATGTTTTAGACCAGAACCTCAATTTATGTTTAAACCTCTTTTGTAAACTTTAAAACGACCAAAATACCCTTTCGGGACTTAAATTGGTCTTAAATTCATATGGGGCATAATTGTTGATATCCTACTGATATCACAACGTATTTTAAACATAAAGACTCATCTGGTTACCCGCTATGCCTAAACGCGTTCGGTACGGTTTATGTAACTAAATTGCATAAATTAGCCGAAACGGGTCAAACCTTATCATTTTTATTTCAAAATTCAGAATGTATTTAGTTTACCCATTATAAACAACTCTTCATACTTGTCAGGTCTAAATCACATTCCAATCCGGACACCACTTAATCTAGCGTTTCGTACCGTAAACCTTTCTTTAAAACTAATCGGTCTAAGTTACAACTTAAATAAGACCCGTTAGGAATCTAATAGGTTAATAAAACCTTCGTTCCCGATCGAGAGCCCCGGTAGAAGTACTTGCACTTGATGATTAGAATATACGACTGAGAATAAATTACATTTAGCTCAGGTAAATACTTTTAACTTATTTTCCCTTATACGGGCTTGGGATACAGTAAGTTATTAACACTTGGTCGGGTGTAGAAACCTTTTAATCGAATATGTTTAAATTGTATAATCCCATTTTAATCAGTGTTGCTTGATAACAAATAATATTGGGGGTTAACGACCGTGACTTGGATATCCTTGGCTCATTCAAAAAGCGTGAATGACTACGACTTAAGCACGGGGTGTAGGCATACACCTGTCTGTTGCGTATGTAAAAGATATACTCACTCGTGAGGAAACTTCTTGTGAGTTTATATTTGTGGTGTGTTGATTAATCTTGTTCGGCTTTTATATCGGCCCTAAATGTTGGACAAACATGTATATCTGATACACGATTATTATTAATATAATTGTCCCAAGTTAAAATGTTTGTGCCTTGTGCATTTAAACCAATTTTTATAAATGTTTTCAAAAGAGTCGGTTAATTGTATTTACCAGTGTAAACTGACGTATTTTTCCAAAAAGGCTAAGTGTCAGGTACCATACGTAATTGGCTGGGAGCTTGGGGCGTTAATAAGGAATCTTGCAAGTTCTAAACGTCTAAAGTCTGTTGAACAATATTTATATTTCTGTTTTAAGATCCGCCTGTGGATCCATATACAACCGTTTGTATAATATTTAATTATACTTTAAATTTCAATTTTGTAATATTATTTTCATCCAAGACTTCCGTTGTGCATTAAACTGTATACATTTGACTATGACGATATCAACTATGTCACGATACTCCCCACTGGGCCCACCGGTAATACATGGAAATATTGGGGTGTGACAGGTTGGTATCAGAGCCAACATTGAGGGAATTAAACACTAGCCTTTTGTGTTTAATCTCAATGACACGGTTGCACATTCCTTGACTTCCGAGTCTAGGCAAAGGACTTAGGATTAATCCTCATCTTAATTGGTTTTTGTCTTTTGTTATTTCTTTTGTTTTGGCAGGATTTCAAACAAAAATGCCGCCAAGAGTGAGAGGCCGAGGAGGAAGAGGAAAAGAACCAATCTTGACTAGGAACGACCATGAAGCCGGGCCATCTCATCGGCGTACACCATTAGCAACACTCAGCTCTAGTCCTCACGAAGAGTGGAGAACCTACTTGGAGCCCGCAAGACACTCAGTCTCACTTAGTTCCTCACCGTCCTACCACCATTCGTTCGGGCCACATCAAGATGAGGAGGCTCATGATTCACATCATTCTTTTATCTCGTTGCAGCGTTCGGGTTCTCACAGTTCTTTCCAGAACCCGACTCCTTATTTCCAGAGCCGGTTCAATCCATTGAACCAAATTGAAGAACCAGAGGGTCCAAACCCTTTGGGACCGGCTGATCATTTCCCTGAAATCCAAAACATGGATGTGGATGAAGATCCAGATCCTGAAATGCCACCATCTGGGACGCCGACGCATCCCATTGAAATATCTAGCGGATCATCATTCCATGGTTCGCCTTACAGGGGCCTGATATTTGGGCCGAAAGATGGGCTACATTCAAGTGGGAGTATACTCCCCCTCACCACAACTCACCTCCACACCAGCAGGTCCCTTCTGAGGACCCAGATTTTCAGGCGGTCACGCCACCACCACCACCAGCGCCAGAGCAGCCATCGCCTCCAGAACCATCGAGGCGACGAAGAACTGCACGGATGTCCATGCGTGGGGGTTTCCATTTCAGCACCCCCAACACTCCAGCAACAACATTTACCCGCCGCTCTATGAAGACCCGCAAATGGGTGGGCCTTCAAATGCAGTTTCTGAAGTCGACTCTGCACCAGTCGCACTAGCACCACACATGGGTTATAAAAAAACCAATTCCATCATACCCAGGTGCAGCTGGGTATAACCCGTTTGAGCAGCAAGCTTACTCGGGTTACAATTACAACAATGCCCCTGCCCTTGACCCGCACATCGAGGCAGCGAACTACAATGTTCTCTACCCTGGACCCTTTCTAGCTACGTACCCAACTGGGTACCCTGCACATGGGTATCAATACCCACCGCCTCCTCAACCACCGCAACAGCAAGAAATCCTCCACAGGTTGCACGAGGTGGAACAAAGGGTAGACGAAGAGCGTAGGAGTCGCCGCGGTCTACTAAAGGGTTTGGCAAACCTTATAAACAGGAAGAAAAAAAGGGACTATTAAAAATCCCTATTTATTGTTTTGTAATTTTTAAAATTTCAATTAAATCCATGCGTGGACATTTTATTTATGTATTTAGTCCCTGCGTGGACTTATCTTTCTTATTTTAGTCCCTGCGTGGACAATGTTATTTCCTTAAAGACTCGTTTAGGGCATTATTGTAATTTTTAGGACTTACTATAAAGTTTCCTTTCTTTGAAATTACATTTGGCATTAAAGATATACATATATATATTAAAATCACAAATCAAAAATATCAAATCAATTTTAAATGATCTGCCATTAAATCTCAAAGAAAATCTTAAAGGTATAACCTAGCCTATATGTCATCTTAGACATGGCCATGATGGTAAGTCCTTTTTAAGGTAATAAATCCTTGTTAACACCTAAGAACGTGTTAGCACTCTTGACAAGTATGATTCGAGAAAATCACACGAGTCATCCTTATATTGGATTCTTCCAATTCCTTATTCAGCCAAATGATCTAGAAATCATGGCTTATATCATCCAATAAGATGATCATATTATAAACATCCATTAGTGATGAAGTGCCTATGGGCTATACCTATTTGTCCTAAAAGACAAATGACAGTGGTAGTCTATAACTCCCTGTCGAGAAAGGTAATAACTATGTTCAAAACCTTAATGACTCGATCCTATAAGATCATGGCTCGTAAATTCAAAACTGTCCTTGTGACAAGGCCTTTTGTGCCATTTTAATATCCTTAATAGTTTATAACCGGATTAACTATAATGAAAAGTTTAAAATAAATCTGATTATCAAATTAACCAAATATGGTCTATTTATGCCATGGTTAATGAATCATCGAAAATGGTGATTCCATAATAGACTTCTAAACAAAAATTATTGTCAATTGTTTTATAGAAAACAAGCTTCATCATGCCTGAATCAGACGAGGTTAACAGTCATCCCAATATGAGGAATGACAACACAAGAATGAATGTAACGGGTGCAGATTTAAAAGCAATGATAGTTAATGCTATCACTCGAGCCATTGACAGATAGTTCAAAGACCCAAGTGGTACTCGCACTAGGACCCAATCTGTATCTCATACAAAACCACCTTCCAAGACACATGCATCTCATAAGAATGATTCTCATCATTCATCAAATCAGAAGAGTATCCCATCCAAACAAATTGTGCTTAATCAGGAGCCACGTGTCAAAACTTGCTATTACAAATACTTTGTCTCTTGCAAACCAGGGGACTTTACAGGAGAAAAAGGAGCCATTGACTGTATGACATGGCTTGATGAAATGGATACTGTAGTAGATATTAGTGGTTGTGCAGAACAGGATATTGTGAAGTTTGTTTCACAGTCATTCAAAGGAGAAGCGTTGGCATGGTGGAGATCACTGATCCAAGCCACAGGGAAGATCCCGCTTTATAACTTGTCTTGGGATCAATTGGTTGCACTGATCAAGGAAAACTTCTGTCCTCAGCATGAGGTAGAAAAGATAGAAACAGACTTCTTGACTCTGGTCATGAAGAACTTGGATTGTCAGGCATACGTGACGAGTTTCAATACCATGTCCCGCCTGGTTCCCTACCTAGTCACCCCTGAACCTAAACGTATAGCGCGTTTTATTGGAGGCCTCGCACCAGAAATTAAGGGAAATGTTAAAGCATCTAGGCCAACCACTTATAGGTCCGTGGTGGACTTGTCCTTATCCCTCACTTTAGATGCAATCAGGAATAAGTCTGTTAAGACTTCTGACGATGGAAAAAGGAAAAGAGAAGAGGAGAGGAGAGATCTCATCGATCTGACAAGAAGAAAAAGGGAAATTCTGAGAACAAGAAAGGTACCGAGTCCAAGAAAAACTCGAGTCAGTCTAATAATAGGCCTAAGTGCAGAAACTGCAGAAAGCGTCATTCTGGAAAGTGTACGATCGACCTACATGCTAAACTTTGTGGGATTTGCAAGACCAAGGGTCACAAGACTTTAGAATGCAAGGAGTTGAAGAACGCGACTTGTTACAACTGTAACGAGAAAGGGCATATCAAAACCAATTGCCCAAAACTTGCAAAGAAGCCTGAAGAGGCCAAAAAGACAAACGCACGAGTCTTCTAGATGAACGCCCAGGCAGCGGTACAAAACGATAACGTCATAACAGTTACTTTCCTCATCAATGATGTTTATCCTAGAGTTTTATTTGATTCTGGCGCAGATAAGTCATTTGTAGACAATAAATTTTGTAAACTGTTAAATCTGCCTGTTAAAACTCTAGTCATAAAATATGAGGTAGAATTGGCCGATGGTACATTCGAGATTGCTTCAGCAATTTTAGATGGATGTTTCATATCCATTAGGAACCACTCATTTCTGTTGTCTTTGTTGCCAATGAAGCTATCAGGATTTGATATAGTTATTGGCATGGATTGGTTATCTTTTAACCAAGCTCAAATTGCATGTGATAAGAAGCAAGTGGTTATCAAAACTCCTTATGGTGAGTCACTTACAATTCAAGGAGATACACAATATGGATTGCCTAAACAAGTATCTATGCTTCAGGCATCGAAGTGTTTGAAGAAAGGTTGTCTCATTTACATGGCACAGGTGACCGTTGATGAGCCAAAGCCCAAGATCGAAGACATCCCTGTTCTTTCTGAATATCCAGACGTTTTTCCTGAAGAGTTACCTGGTTTACCCCCAGACAGACAAGTGGAATTTAGGATCGATATCATTCCAGGAGCAGCCCCTGTAGCACGAGCTCCATATCGGTTAGCACCAACTGAGATGAAAGAACTAAGAACACAATTGGATGATTTATTGGAGAAGGGTTTTATTCATCCTAGCTCGTCTCCTTGGGGAGCGCCCATTCTATTTGTAAAGAAGAAAGATGGCTCGATGCGTCTATGCATCGATTACCGCGAGCTGAACAAAGTTACAATCAAGAATAGATATCCATTGCCCAGGATCGATGATTTGTTCGATCAGCTTCAAGGAGCAAGTTACTTTTCAAAGATCGATCTAAGGTCAGGTTATCATCAGTTGAAGGTCAGAACTGAAGATGTGCACAAGACCGCATTCAGAACACGCTATGGCAACTACGAGTTCTTAGTGATGCCTTTCGGGCTCACTAATGCACCTGCAGCATTCATGGATCCTATGAATCGTGTTTGCAAACCATATCTAGACATGTTTGTCATTGTCTTCATCGATGACATTCTTATTTATTTGAAGAATCAAGCCGATCATGAAAGACACCTACGGTGTATCCTTAAACTTCTGCAGCAAGAGAAGCTCTACACAAAGTTCTCTAAATGTGAGTTTTGGCTTCGTGAAGTTCAGTTTCTTGGACATGTAGTAAGCGAGCGTGGTATCCAGGTGGATCCCGCTAAGATTGAAGCAATTATGAATTGGCAAGCGCCTAAGACACCTACGAAGATTCACAGCTTCTTAGGTCTAGCAGGATACTACAGACGTTTCATTGAAAACTTTTCAAGGATTGATGCACCCTTAACTTCGTTAACACGCAAGAATATAAAGTTTTATTGGGGTCCCAAGCAACAAGAATCTTTTGAGATTCTTAAACAGAAGTTAAGCAATGCTCCTGTGTTGACATTGCCAGAAGGGATAGAAGAGTTTGTGGTTTACTGCGACGCATCGCACACAGGTATGGGTTGTGTGCTTATGCAAAGAGGCAAGGTAATTGGCTATGCATCTCATCAACTGAAGGTGCATGAAAAGAACTACACCACCCATGATTTAGAATTGGGTGCCATTGTATTTGCACTAAAACTTTGGAGGCATTACCTTTATGGAACCAAATGTGTGATCTATTCAGATCATAAGAGTCTTCAACATTTATTTAACTAGAAAGATCTTAACATGAGACAGCGTCGTTGGATGGAGACATTGAACGATTATGTGTGCGAAATTCGCTACCACCCGGGCAAAGCGAATGTTGTTCCTGGCGCACTTAGCAGAAAAGAAAGGATCAAACCAATAAGGATCAACGCCAAAAGCATCGCATTAAGAAACAACTTGAATGAAAAGCTGTTGGCTGCTCAAAAAGAAGCTATGTTGGAACCTAACTTTCCGAATGAGAAGTTAGGCGTAACTGCTGATCAATTGTCATGTGGCAAGGATTGAATCCTTAGATTAAATGGTTGAATCTGGTTCCTATCCATGGAGGACTTAGAGATGTGATCCTCCAAGAAGCCCATAGTTCTAAATATTCGGTACATCCGGGCAGTGATAAGATGTACCAGGATCTGAAGGCAAATTATTGGTGGATAGGTTTGAAGAAATCTATAGCCACTTATGTGGCTAAATGTCTGACGTGCGCACAGGTTAAATCCGAGCATCAAAAGCCGTCAGGCTTACTACAACAGCCTGAACTTCCCACTTGGAAGTGGGAAATGGTAACTACGGATTTTACACTAAGTTACCAAAGACAAAACGTGGGAATTACGATATGGGTGATAGTCGATAGCCTGACGAAGTCAGCTCATTTTATACCCATAAAGGAGACGCATAGCTCCGACAAACTAGCCCAGCTATATGTGGATGAGATTGTATCTCTCCACGGAGTGCCAGTATCTAATATCTCTAATAGGGATACAAGATACACATCTCATTTTTGGAAAAGCTTTGAGCAATCTTTAGGCACTCGTTTGAATTTCTGTACTGCTTATCATCCTCAGACAGATGGGCAAAGTGAGCGTACGATTCAAACCTTAGAAGACATGTTGCGTGCTTGTGTTATTGATTTGGGTGGAAGTTGGGATAACCATCTTCCATTGATTGAGTTTTCATACAACAATAGTTATCATTCGAGTATCCAGGTTGCGCCTTTTGAAGCCTTGTATGGAAGAAAGTGTAGAACGCCAGTTTGTTGGACGTAAGTTGGAGAAACCCAACTATCAGGACCTGATATAGTCCTCGAGACGACAGATAAGATTGTCCAAATCCGTGATCGTTTGAAAGCTGCCAGGGATAGGCAGAAAAGCTATGCAGACAAGAGGCGTAAACCTCTAAAATTTGAAGTTGGTGATAAAGTGCTACTCAAGGTATCACCCTGGAAAGGGGTGATGCGTTTTGGCAAAAAGGGCAAGCTGAGCCCAAGGTATATAGGACCATTCGAAATCATCGAATGTGTCAGAACTGTGGTCTACAAGCTAAATCTACCTGAAGAGCTTAGTGGAATTCATAATGTATTCCACATCTGCAATTTAAAGAAATGTTAAGCCGATGAGTCGCTAGCAATATCTCATAAGGACGTGCAGATTGACGAAAGCTTAAAGTTTGTTGAAAAACCTTTGTTGATCGAGGATCGACAGGTTAAGAAGCTTCGAAGAAAGAATGTACCGATCGTCAAAGTAAAATGGGATGCCCGTAGAGGCCCAGAATATGCATGGGAAGTTGATCCACGATGAAACAAAAATACCCTCATTCATTTCAGTAAATCTCGAGGTCGAGATTTCTTTTAAGGGGGTGAGGATGTAACACCTCGCAAAATCATGTCCAATACAATGGTGACACGTGTCATAAACCCTGATCATGTTAAAAGATAACTTGAGGGACTAAAACTGTCAAACAATGTAAATGTGTAAATAGAAGGACCAAAAGCGTCAACATGCCAAACTTGTGCCTCTGAATGACCTCATAAGATGTTCATGTTCATGATGGAATAAATTGACGGACACAAGAAGCCGTTTGTGCTTAAAAATCAAAAGTTACAAAAACATAGGGGTTAAAAGTGTCAACATGTTAATTCTTACCTCTGAGTGACCTTTTAACGTTCCCGAAGCTTTCTAATGTGTTAATATACTCTCATGAATATCTGATAAAGATTTCATAAAGTTCCTGTTCAATCTTGTGATGTAAATTGAAATTTCCAAGAAAAGGGTCAAAAGTGTAAATGTCACAATTCTAGTCTCGGGAGACTTTTTCAACAAATCCAAAACCTCTTTTTGCATGGCCTTACTCCCAAGGACATCCCAGACCTGATTATGTAGACCCAACATGCTGAAAATGTCAGATAACCGAATTTTGGAAGTGCATGGACTGAACATGTAAACAAACAAACAAACTTTGAAACTTGTCCCCTCGCGTGGCGCGCCAGGATCTTCCTGGTCTGGCACGTGGCGCGACAGAGGTCCATTTCCAGCCAAAACTGGCAGTTGCCAGCATGCAAACCTGCAATCTTTGAGGATCTTCTGCAACTCTGAATGAAACCAGCAGCATGCATACGGTTTTGGGAAACCACTAGGACACTTATATGCATCATATAACACCTGGGGACACTTGGATTCATCTCAAACTATCCCCTCTTGCTATAAATAGGTGCTTCCTTTCAGAATTCAGGCTTGCACATTCAAAATTCTCAAACATCTCTCTCTAGCATTGATTCTGGAGCATCCTGATCATTAAGAAAGCTCTATTAGTTCAAATCTTCTTGCTAAGGACCTTTATAAGTGTTCTTAGCTTCTGTAGTTAAGCTTTTGTTAGTTTAATGACCGAAAGTCAAAGATATCGTAATTACGCTTTGACTTTGTGATTAATCACTAACGGTCCAGCCATTATTTGAATTGAAAGTGGCTATATGTTGGTAATTATGTAGGTATTAAACCCTTAAAAGGGCACCTCCTAATTATCACATTTACTTGGTCAATTGTCGGGTCAACAACTTAACAGAAAAGTCAAACGAGTCAGTTTTTGCAAAATAAATCATAACTGATAATGTAGAATCTATAAAATACATTTTATCACATAAATAACTTGGTAAATAATATAAGAACATGTTTAGGCATGTTCAACCTGACAATTCTGAGTTTAGGCTCGGTTCGCAACCGAAAGTCGCAAAAGTAGACTTTTGCTTTGGCTTTCAGTTCTGACCTGATTTAGCTTAGTTTAGCTATGTCTTAGGATTACTTTGTGACCATATTATATGTTAGCATAACTCTCTGAAGTTATACTACATGGTCCCTTAGAAATCAGAGATTACTTGCATGTTCCGTTATTTGCTTAAAATTGACCATTATGCCCTTTTGTTATTAAAACAAGATTTTTAGAAATGTGAGAGGACAAAAAGCTTTATTACTGATATATAAGTATTTCACAAAAATTTGACATCAATTTATGGTCTCAAACTAAAGTTATGCAAGATATCGTAAAACAGAACTTTTTGTTAATTAAATTACATTTTTAGCATAAATCATATTTAAACCCAATTTTTGGCACCAAACTTGTTACCTACTTTTTAATATAATTTTTAGGGAATTTTAGAATTTTTGGTCAAATTTTATACTGACCATAACATAGAGTTCTTGCATGGACTCGGTAATTGACGATACTGTCCTTTTTACTAATAAAATGAATTCTACACATCATTTACATATCAAATCTTTTTCTACTGATATTATATATTAAATAAAATATTTTAAACAGTTAAGGCTGATCAAAATCTCATATTTCCTTAAACATCTCAAAAATCGTCAAATATCGACTTTTATGCGAATTAAGCGCATATTATGGTTTAAAACCATAATTAGCACCTAAGACTTGTTACCTACTGATTTTAAAAATAAATTGTTATACTTTAATAGTAAGTATAAGTCTTGAACTCAGATTTCTAAATTTAACCTTAAAAGCATATGTCAAATGACCAAAATACCCCTACGATGCATAGTTTGGCCATAAATGATTAAACACACATATGTATGATATCTTACTGATATAACAACATAAGATAAATTTTTTAGACTAGAATCTCAATTTATGTTTAAACCTCTTTTGTAAACTTTAAAATGACCAAAATACCCTTTCAGGACATAATTGGTCTTAAATTCATATTGGGCATAATTGTTGATATCCTACTGATATCACAACATATTTTAAACATAATAACTATTGGAACTTGTTCTTGACTCATCCGGTTACCCGTTATGCATATACGCGTTCGGTACGGTTTATGTAACTAAATTGCATAAATTAGCCGAAACAGGTCAAACCTTATCATTTTTATTTCAAAATCCAGAATGTATTTAGTTTACCCATTATAAACAAGTCTTCATACTTGTCGGGTCTAACTCACATTCCAATCCGGTCACCGCTCAATCTAGCGTTTCGTACCGTAAACCTTTCTTTAAAACTAACCGGTCTAAGTTACAACTTAAATAAGACTCGTTAGGAATCTAATAGGTTAATAAAAACTTCGTTCCAGATTGAGAGTCCCGGTAGAAGTACTTGCACTTGCTGATTAGAATATACGACTGAGAATAAATTACATTTAGCTCAGGTAAATACTTTTAACTTACCCTTATACGGGCTTGGGATACGGTAAATTATTACCGCTTGGTCGGGTGTAGAATGTCACAACTGGCACCAAACCGGTAATTTCCATTTAATTTAATTATTAATTAATATCTACAAGTATGTGCTTAAATGTCAACACTGTCTGATTACATGCTATACATGTGAATTCATGCACGTTTTATACTTCAAATATTGATTTACGCATTACTGTTAGCGTTGCGTCAGAAAGACTAGTAAACTCACCGGTAAGACACACTGTGCCAGCAACTCTGCAGAAAGCTGTCAGATAATGAAATTAGGGCCTATGAGTAGGTCCAAAGTCTAAAATACACTAAAACCCAAGTATGGATACAAGGGTTAACATATAGACTTTCCGGAAGCTAAAATATGCACTAAAAAGCACCCGAAGCACACTTTAAATGCTGAATTTTACATATTTCAGCAATAATTCAGCTCTAATCAGCATTTTAACACTGAAATATCATGCAGAATTTATGTTTTATGGTCCAACTTAACTTACAAAGTGTCGGGATTTGAAAGTGTAACAAAAGGACACATAAAGAACATTAAACGGCACAATTTAGCACTTTAACGAACCGGTATCTAACCGAACAACCGGACACTACCCGGAACATCAAAATTATACTAGAAGCATTGTTTTATTATTTCTGAGCTAGTTATGATCCACGAACACCCTAACATACTATGTACCACACAATATGCATAAACACTAAACATTATGCTTAGAATTCTAACTAATCACCTAACTTACCATCACCAAACAACTAGACCCCCCCCCCCATGTTTACGGTCACAAGGGTGTGGACCCACCCTTGATTCCCCAAAGATCTTCCTAGATTCCACTTAATCTTATTTGATATGGTAGAAGATCATGTCTTGTACTTGTGAAGCATAATACCCAAAGGTTAAACACTAAAAATGGTTATAAGAAGATCATCATCCTCATTCATCTTTCACACACAATCACCCACCACTTTCTCCTCTCCCTCTCTTGGCTCTTGACCGAGATCACCACCCCACACCACCATCATCTTCAACTCCTTTTCATCCATTTCCAAGTACTCTCAAGGTGTAAGAAGCAAGGTTAAGGAGCTTGGTGGTCTTGGAGATTGAAGGACCTCTCCCAATTGCTTTTAACCATCACATTTGTCACCTTCATCTTCTAGTGTTCTTCCCTAGCCCTTGTGCTAGTAGTAAGCTTCTTGTCACTTGATTTTACTTCATATTTAGTTAGTTTAAAGATGATGAACATTGTTAATCTTGATGAACACTAAAGAACATAAAAATGAATCTTTAACATAAACTTAAAACCATATGAATACATGTTGATTAGTGTTGATTTGCTTCTTGATGATTGATTATTTGTGTTTATGAGGTCAGACATCATATGAAACCTACTAGATTGTGATTAAACACATAATCTAGTAAGTTAAGGTGATGATCTTGTGAAAGACCAAGATGATCATACTCCATATTTCTCATGAACTTGAAATGAAAATGATTTTGTGAATGATGAAATATGTAGTATGTTACTAATCATAAACTTGAATGATTTCAAAACTAGTTCTCTCAAGAAACTAAAGTTAAACACAAGATTTACAAAGTCATGGTTTCTAAGTAAACTAATCACATTTTTAGTGTTTAAACAAGACTAGAAACATGTTTGTAACAAGAAAAATACCAAAGAATTATATTTGGAAAAATCATCTTACAAGTTGTAAATGACTAAATCTTTTAATAATGTGATTTACAAACAAATAACCATGTTTTTAAGGATAACTAAACCTACTAAGCACACTACCAAGATACTACAAGTTTTTATGGAAGTTCAAGTTCATGATTGTTATGTAAGTAGCATTGTTTTGACACTTGGTAAGTGTAAGTTGCTTAGGGTAGTTGTTGATTGTTTGTGATGATTTTTAAAGAAAATAAACACATGTTTTGAAAACATGGGAAACCTCCATTTTTAGGGGAAACTATGTCAAAATTTTTATAAAATTTTGACACTTAGAAAATATAAGTTTTGGTGAAACTTATTCTCTAAAAATTCAACTAAAAATATTTACCAAGGTTTCCCTAATTTTTGTGTAAATTCCAAGTTAAGGAATGATGATTTCTTCAAGATAAAAATTGATATTAAGTATGTATATTTTTTAGGAAAATATATATATTTATTGGTCACCAAATTTTGTGCTAAGTGTATGTAATATGTATTATATATAATAGTGTATTAGGACTTGAAAATACACTAAATACTCCCAAGGAGTAAAAATACAAAAATACACATACAACATGCATAGACGAATACAAGAAAATATATTTATGAAAATCTATTTCTTAACAGATTATGTAACTTGGACAAGTTATGAACTTAAAATGTGTTTTTGGACAAAAATATATAACTCGGGTGAAAAATACAAGATACTTATATTTATTTTTGGAAAAATAATATAAGTAAGATACATAGTTAAAAATATAAATTATTTTTAACAACAAAGAACACATACATAAAAGATGGTGACTTGTACTTGTACGATACAAATCTAGTGACTAACGTTAATAAAACACGTATAGGTCACGACGCTATAAAACCAACCGGTGAAATTTACGGCGTAGGATACGCAAAGTTGTGAGTTCATGTCCCCACTTTTAAACTTTTACTTGTTTTCTAAACTTGGGGAAAATACATGTGCTATGGTATGTTGAATACAAAAACTAAGGAATGATACTTTAGATCATGTCACGAATAGGGAGCCATAAGCACCATTAATCAGTTACATACCAAGACCGCGGAACAAAAGGTTAGATCTAATGGGTTTTAGGCAACCACACTCTTGGTCACTCTAGTACCAAGCAGTGCTTTTTGTCTCTAGTTGTGAATCGGCAGTCGTGGATTCGACAGCTAAAAATGCCTATGGTTTGGATGCTTCCTATGTCGTGTCACATGTTAATGGCCTTGCAAACCATTAGCAATCTCGATTTCCTTACATTTACAGAAATACTAGTTTCATACAAATTACATACCATGTTTTCATTCAAGTATACAAACGTTCAATACAAAAACTGCATGAATTCACACCAACATTATGTTGCCGATTTTCCAAAAACTCACATATATTTCAGGTAACTAAAGTGGATGTGCGCGCGGTCATACTCCTGCTCTTGGATGTTGTTTATGTTTTTAGCTATCTTGTGTCAAGACTCCGATGCCTATTTTGTGGGAATTGGTTATTATATTTCATCTTACGTGGGATATAAGAATCAAGTCCTCGATGTTCGTCTTTTAAATAAAGTTGTAAACTTTTCAGACAATATGCTGTCTTGTGATGTAAACACTTAACCTATGTTATGTTTTAATTATGCAATGATAATGGCATTTGGAGTTATTTTACAAGCATGTAGTAAGTTTACCTTTCGTATGCAATGAGAACCTTTCAAGATCACACCTCGTGCTTCCGCCTTAGAAAGGGGTGTGACAGATTGGTATAAGAGTTGCGATTGTAGTGAACCAGGATTCTTTCTCGAGTCTAGACTACAATCTTTAGGATCCTCTCACGAAAACAATTTTTCAAAAGTTTTCATTGCATAAAACTTTCCGCGACATCCACTACCTGAAACTGTTTTCAAAAAGTCAAGTAAGGACACTACGGGACTTAGGGTGCACTGGAGTAGCACTTGTCTTTGACTAAGAATTACTTGCAACTATGTGTAATAAGTAATATATACATACTAGAAATAGAATATCGCAGGTACATGTATCTTCGTCTTAAAACAGTGGCCTATCTGAAGGAAGTGACCCGATGATGAAACAAATTGTGGGGACTGTGCAAGGAATTACGTAATTATGGATGCATACATAATTATGGAACTCAGTGCACAGAAACCACAACAAGTCTTGTCATGTGTCAAACAAGATTCCTTTAATACAAGAGAAGGTCAAACGTGAACACCCTCACCCCTCCCCCAGCCTATTAAATACTCTATTGGAGCAATGATTTAGGGTATAAAGACAAGAACCGCCAATATGAAGAAAGATATTTTGTCCTTTACATATATTAAACTTGTACTATGGGGTGATGTAACCCTTATGCATTTTGTTTACTTCGCAAACAATGATGTAACCAGTTGTCCTGATATGTATAGAGACTCGGTTAATATCTTATGACACATCTATATTTATCTATTTATGCATGCTTGTTGATGTCACTTATGTGGGTATATGCCTGTGTATATATACAACTACTGTCTCGTATGACGATATCAAACAAATGTATGACCCTGTTGTGTTATGTTCTGACAGAACATGGCACCCAGGAGAGCTGTGAACGCTCTTGATCAACCTCCCCCTCCCCCACTGCCAATTGCTGAAGAACTGAACTCCCTGCTAGAAGAAAGGATCTCCGCAGCTATCGCCCAGTACGAGTCGAACCGCACTGAACACAGTGGAGGACCATGCAATACTAGACGTAATGGGAATGGAGATTCATCTGGAGGAAATACAACTCAAGGCTGCACCTTCAAGCAGTTCCTCGACTGCAAGCCACTGAACTACGACGGCATTGGAGGTGCAGTGGCTTTTGTACGCTGGACGGAAAAGACTAATTCCACTATCCGTATGAGCAAATGTACCGCGGACCAGCAAGTCACTTTTGTTACTGGGTTGTTTGTTGATGAAGCGTTGACTTGGTGGAATTTGCAAGTCCAAACCCTGGGTGATGATGCCGCGTATGGCATGACTAGGGATGAGCTAAAGGAAAGAATGAGGGAAAAATATTGTTCTCGTGCTGAACTCCAAAGGTTGGAGACTGAATTCTGGCACTTGACCATGGAAGGTGCGGACGTTATTGGTTACACTCGAAGGTTCCACGATCTGTCAAGAGTGATCCCCTATCTGGTGACTCCAGAATTTAAGCGCATCGAGCGCTACATCTGGGGATTGGCACCGGAATTTCGCAGCTTGGTGACTGCAGCAAAACCCACAACAATCACTCAGGCTGTAACTCTGGCTGTCAGCTTTACTGTAGATGTTGTTCGTATGAAGAAGTTATCACCGAATCCAACTTAAAAGACCGAGACGCATGCTGAGTCATCTGGTGACAAGAAAATGAAGCATGCGAACCTGAATCAAGCAACACGTAACAACAAGGGTTCCAATAATAAGAAGCGCGGCCCTAATCCGCCACAGGAGGCGAGAACTCTTGCAGCCATAAATGACGCTCCTGCCAGGGGATATCAGGGCACTCTGCCCATCTGCAACCAGTGCAAGCGTCATCACGAAGGAGTTTGTCGCATTCCAGAATGCGACAAGTGTGGAAAACTGGGTCACCATACTGATAACTGTTGGGGAAAAGGAAATGGAAGTGGTAATAGGAACGGGAATGGAAACCGCAACGGTGCTGGTAATAGAAACGGTGGTCGAAATGGCAATGGCAATAGTAACCGGAATGGTAATGGAGCTGGACAGAACCAAGGATGCTTTGGCTGTGGAAGCAAAGATCATTTCAAGAAAGATTGCCCAAGGAAGAACAATGCTCCGGCTCGAGCATTCGTGATTGGAGCAAGAAATGCACGCGAGGACCCAAATGTGGTCACAGGTACATTTCTCGTTAACAATCACTTTGCATCCATACTATTTGACACTGGTGCCGATTATAGTTTCATGTATGTGGAATTTAAACGTATGCTTGGAATAGAATCTAGTAAATTAGCTATTCCTTATTCCATAGAACTAGCCAATGGCAAACTTGTTGAATCGGTCGAATTTGTTAGGGGTTGCTCATTAGAACTCGGGGAGCGAAGATTTAGCATCGACCTCTTACCTATTCAATTGGGTAGCTTCGATGTAGTGGTCGGAATGGACTGTTGTCCAAGAACAAGGCTGAAGTTGTTTGTCACGAGAAAATCATTCGCATCCCTCTGGCGAATGATGAAACTCTCATCGTGCATGGAGAAAAACGAAATGCGCCTCTGCGAATCATCAATTGTATGAAGGCACAGAAGTGCTTAAGGAAAGGATGTGTTGCTTTCCTGGCGCATGTTGTAGATAAGAAGGCTGAGGAGCCGAAACTCGAAGACATTCTCGCGGTAAAGGAATTCCCTGATGTTTTTCCCGAAGATCTGCCAGGACTACCTCCGCAACGACAAGTCGAATTCCATATAGACTTGGTTCCAGGAGCCGCTCCTGTAGCCAAGGCACCCTATCGGCTTGCACCATCCGAGATGCAAGAATTATCTACACAACTCCAGGAGTTGTTGGATAAAGGATTCATAAGGCCAAGCTTCTCGCCTTGAGGAGCTCCAGTATTGTTCGTGAAGAAGAAGGATGGAACACTGCGGATGTGTATCAATTATAGAGAGTTGAACAAACTCACTGTCAAGAGTTGGTACCCACTACCGAGGATTGATGACTTATTTGATCAGCTGCAAGGATCGAGTTACTATTCCAAGATCGACCTTCGACCTGGATACCATCAGTTGAGGATTCAAGAGGAGAGCGTACCAAAGACTGCATTCCGAACACGTTACGGGAATTACGAGTTCCTTGTGATGCCATTCGGACTGACGAACGCGCCAGCGGTATTTATGGATCTGATGAACCGCGTTTGTAAACCATATCTCGATGAATTCTTGATTGTATTTATCGATGATATCCTGATTTACTCGCAAACGAAAGAAGAGCACGAGCAACACCTCAGGACCATTTTGGAACTATTGAAGAAAGAGAAACTTTATGCAAAGTTCTCAAAGTGCGAATTCTGGATTCGCGAAGTACAGTTCCTTGGTCATGTTGTGAACGAGAAGGGCATTCATGTGGACCCAGCCAAGATAGAAGCAATAAAGAATTGGGAAGCCCCCAAAACCCCAACTGAAGTTCGACAATTTTTGGGCTTAATGGGCTATTACCGACGATTTATCGAGAATTTCTCCAAGATAGCTCAACCGCTGACAACCCTTACGTAGAAAGAAAAGAAGTACGACTGGGGTAATAAACAGGAAGAAGCCTTCCAACTGCTCAAAAATAAGCTATGCGATGCACCAATACTATCCTTACCCGAAGGCACTGAAGACTTCGTGGTATACTGCAACGCTTCACGCCAAGATTTCGGTTGCGTGCTCATGCAACGCCAAACGGTCATCGCTTACGCTTCAAGACAGTTGAAGGTGCATGAAAGGAATTACACCACGCACGACTTGGAACTCGGCGCGGTGCTATTCGCTTTGAAGATCTGGCGACACTATTTATATGGTACTCGATGTACAATCTTCACAGATCACAAAAGCCTACAACACATATTTGATCAGAAGGAGTTAAATATACGTCAACGACGGTGGGTCGAGCTGCTAAACGATTATGACTGTGAGATTAAGTACCATCCTGGGAAGGCAAACGTTGTAGCAGACGCATTAAGTCGAAAAGAAAGGGTTAAGACCTTAAGAGTTCGAGCATTGGAAATGACTATTCGGACGAACCTCACTGCACACATTCATGACGCACAACAAGAAGCCCTTAAGGGAGAAAATCGTAGAGCTGAATACCTCTGGGGTATGTTGAAAAATTTGGTGCCAAACGAAGAGGGAACCTTATACTTTAAGGGGCGTATTTGGGTTCCGCTCTATGGCGGTATCCGAGAAGTCATCCTTAATGAAGCTCACAAGTCGAGATACTCGATCCATCCAGGATCGGACAAAATGTATCAAGACTTGAAGGGATACTATTGGTGTCCGAGGCTTAAAAGCGATGTTGCTATCTATGTTGGAAAATACCTAACTTGTGCTAAGGTTAAGGCTGAATACCAAAAACCATCCGGATGGCTGCAACAACCAGAGATACCCATGTGGAAGTGGGAGCAAATCTCGATGGACTTCATAAAAAAATTACTCAGGACCCCTAGAGGGCACGATACGATATGGGTGATAATCGATCGGTTAACGAAGTCTGCGCATTTCCTACCGATCCGAGAGAAGGATAGCACTGGAAAGCTTGCTGAGCTGTACTTGAAAGAAACCGTGGCACGTCATGGAGTACCTATCTCAATTATTTCAGACAGAGATGGACGTTTTGTCTCGAGGATCTGGCAATCCTTCCAAGAGGCCTTTGGATCTCAACTAGATCTAAGCACGGCCTTCCATTCGAAACAGACGGCCAGAGCGAACGAACCATACAAACGATGGAAGATATGCTTCGCGCATGTGTTATGGACCTAGGCGGCAGCTGGGATACTCACCTACCTTTAGTTGAGTTTTCCTACAATAACAGCTACCATACGAGCATAAAAGCCGCACCGTTCGAAGCTCTATATGGCCGCAAGTGTCGCTCGCCATTATGTTGGGCAGACGCTGGAGACAAACGTATGGTTGGTCCCGAACTTGTTCAAGAGACAACCGACAAAATCATGCAGATCAGGGAGTGCATTAAGGCAGCTCGAGATCGACAAAATAGCAACGCTGATCGAAGACGAAAACCATTAGAATTCGAGGTGGGAGACAAAGTTTTGTTGAATGTCTCACCTTGGAAGGGCGTAGTAAGATTCGGAAAATGTGGAAAGTTGAATCCACGATACATCGGACCATTCAAGATCTTGGAAAGAATTGGTACCGTGGCATACAAGTTGGAATTACCGGAAGAACTTAACGGAGTACACGATACGTTTCATGTGTCCAACCTCAAGAAGAGTCCAACCCAAGAAACAGTGATCATCCCTGTGGATGAAGTGAATATTGACGACACACTCCGATTTACAGAACAACCCGTCGAGGTTACAGACTGGAAGGTCAACAAGAGCCGGTAGAGTAGTGTCAAACTTGTCAAAGTACGTTGGAACTCTAAGCACGGACCCGAGTACACGTGGGAACGTGAAGACCAGTTTAAAGAAAAGTACCCCCACCTGTTCAAGAAAACTCCTGCGAGATATAGCTCAGTCCGAATTTCGGGACGAAATTCTTTTAACGGGGGGAGACTGTGACAACTGGCACCAAACCGGTAATTTCCGTACAATTTAATTATTAATTAATATATGCTAGTATGTGCTTAAATGTCAACATTGTCTGATTACATGCTATACATGTGAATTCATGCGCGTTTTATACTTCAAATATTGCTTTATGCATTACTGTTAGCGTTGCGTCAGAAAGACTAGTAAACTCACCGGTAAGACACATTGTGCCAGCAAATCTGCAGAAAGCAGTAAGATAATGAAATTAGGGCCTAGGAGTAGGTTCAACGTCTAAAATACACAAAAACCCAAGTATGGAAACAAGGGTTAACATATAGACTTTTCGGAAGCTAAAATATGCACTAAAAAGCACCTGAAGCACACTTTAAATGCTAAATTTTACATATTTCAGCAATAATTCAGCTCTAATCAGCATTTTAACACTGAAATATCATGCAGAATTTATGTTTTATGGTCCAACTTAACTTACAAAGTGTCAGGATTTGAAAGTGTCACAAAAGGGCACATAAAGAACATTACACGGCGCAATTTAGCACTTTAACGAACCGGTATCTAACCGAACAACCGGACACTACCCGAAACATCAAAATTATACTAGAAGCATTGTTTTATTATTTCTGAGCTAGTTATGATCCACGAACACCCTAACATACTATGTACCACACAATATGCATAAACACTAAACATTATGCTTAGAATTCTAACTAATCACCTAACTTACCATCACCACACAACTAGACCCCCCCCCCCCCCCCCTCATGTTTACGGTCACAAGGGTGTGGACCCACCCTTGATTCCCCAAAGATCTTCCTAGATTCCACTTAATCTTATTTGATATGGTAGAAGATCATGTCTTGTACTTGTGAAGCATAATACCCAAAGGTTAAACACTAAAAATGGTTATAAGAAGATCGTCATCCTCATTCATCTTTCACACACAATCACCCACCACTTTCTCCTCTCCCTCTCTTGGCTCTTGACCGAGATCACCACCCCACACCACCATCATCTTCAACTCCTTTTCATCCATTTCCAAGTACTCTCAAGGTGTAAGAAGCAAGGTTAAGGAGCTTGGTGGTCTTGGAGATTGGAGGACCTCTCCCAATTGCTTTTAACCATCACATTTGTCACCTTCATCTTCTAGTGTTCTTCCCTAGCCCTTGTGCTAGTAGTAAGCTTCTTGTCACTTGATTTTACTTCATATTTAGTTAGTTAAAAGATGATGAACATAGTTAATCTTGATGAACACTAAAGAACATAAAAATGAATCTTTAACATAAACTTAAAACCATATGAATACATGTTGATTAGTGTTGATTTGCTTCTTGATGATTGATTATTTGTGTTTATGAGGTTAGACATCATATGAAACCTACTAGATTGTGATTAAACACATGATCTAGTAAGTTAAGGTGATGATCTTGTGAAAGACCAAGATGATCATACTCCATATTTCTCATGAACTTGAAAATGAAAATGATTTTGTGAATGATGAAATATGTAGTATGTTACTAATCATAAACTTGGATGATTTCAAAACTAGTTCTCTCAAGAAACTAAAGTTAAACACAAGATTTACAAAGTCATGGTTTCTAAGTAAACTAATCACATTTTTAGTGTTTAAACAAGACTAGAAACATGTTTGTAACAAGAAAAATACCAAAGAATTATATTTGGAAAAATCATCTTACAAGTTGTAAATGACTAAATCTTTTAATAATGTGATTTACAAACAAATAATCATGTTTTTAAGGATAACTAAACCTACTAAGCACACTACCAAGATACTACAAGTTTTTATGGAAGTTCAAGTTCATGATTGTTATGTAAGTAGCATTGTTTTGACACTTGGTAAGTGTAAGTTGCTTAGGGTAGTTGTTGATTGTTTGTGATGATTTTTAAAGAAAATAAACACATGTTTTGAAAACATGGGAAACCTCCATTTTTAGGGGAAACTATGTCAATATTTTTATAAAATTTTGACACTTAGAAAATATAAGTTTTGGTGAAACTTATTCTCTAAAAATTCAACTAAAAATATTTACCAAGGTTTCCCTAATTTTTGTGTAAATTCCAAGTTAAGGAATGATGATTTCTTCAAGATAAAAATTGATATTAAGTATGTATATTTTTTAGGAAAATATATATATTTATTGGTCACCAAATTTTGTGCTAAGTGTATGTAATATGTATTATATGTAATAGTGTATTAGGACTTGAAAATACACTAAATACTCCCAAGGAGTAAAAATACAAAAATACACATACAACATGCATAGACGAATACAAGAAAATATATTTATGAAAATCTATTTCTTAACAGATTATGTAACTTGGACAAGTTATCAACTTAAAATGTGTTTTTGGACAAAAATATATAACTCGGGTGAAAAATACAAGATACTTATATTTATTTTTGGAAAAATAATATAAGTAAGATACATAGTTAAAAATATAAATTATTTTTAACAACAAAGAACACATACATAAAAGATGGTGACTTGTACTTGTACGATACAAGTCTAGTGACTAACGTTAATAAAACACGTATAGGTCACGACGCTATAAAACCAACCAGTGAAATTTACGGCGTAGGATACGCAAAGTTGTGAGTTCATGTCCCCACTTTTAAACTTTTACTTGTTTTCTAAACTTGGGGAAAATACATGTGCTATGGTATGTTGAATACAAAAACTAAGGAATGATACTTTAGATCATGTCACGAATAGGGAGCCATAAGCACCATTAATCAGTTACATACCAAGACCGTGGAACAAAAGGTTAGATCTAATGGGTTTTAGGCAACCACACTCTTGGTCACTCTAGTACCAAGCAGTGCTTTTTGTCTCTAGTTGTGAATCGACAGTCGTGGATTCGACAGCTAAAAATGCCTATGGTTTGGATGCCTCCTATGTCGTGTCACATGTTAATGGCCTTGCAAACCATTAGCAATCTCGATTTCCTTACATTTACAGAAATACTAGTTTCATACAAATTACATACCATGTTTTCATTCAAGTATACAAACGTTCAATACAAAAACTGTATGAATTCACACCAACATTATGTTGACGATTTTCCAAAAACTCACATATATTTCAGGTAACTAAAGTGGATGTGCTCGCGGTCATACTCCTGCTCTTGGATGTTGTTTATGTTTTTAGCTATCTTGTGTCAAGACTCCGATGCCTATTTTGTGGGAATTGGTTATTATATTTCATCTTACGTGGGATATAAGAATCAAGTCCTCGATGTTCGTCTTTTAAATAAAGTTGTAAACTTTTCAGACAATATGTTGTCTTGTGATGTAAACACTTAACCTATGTTATGTTTTAATTATGCAATGATAATGGCATTTGGAGTTATTTTACAAGCATGTAGTAAGTTTACCTTTCGGATGCAATGAGAACCTTTCAAGATCACACCTCGTGCTTCCGCCTTAGAAAGGGGTGTGACAGATTGGTATAAGAGTTGCGATTGTAGTGAACCAGGATTCTTTCTCGAGTCTAGACTACAATCTTTAGGATCCTCTCACGAAAACAATTTTTCAAAAGTTTTCATTGCATAAAACTTTCCGCGACATCCACTACCTGAAACTGTTTTCAAAAAGTCAAGTAAGGACACTACGGGACTTAGGGTGCACTGGAGTAGCACTTGTCTTTGACTAAGAATTACTTGCAACTATGTGTCATAAGTAATATATACATACTAGAAATAGAATGTCGCAGGTACATGTATCTTCGTCTTAAAACAGTGGCCTATCTGAAGGAAGTGACCCGATGATGAAACAAACTGTGGGGACTGTGCAAGGAATTACGTAATTATGGATGCATACATAATTATGGAACTCAGTGCACAGAAACCACAACAAGTCTTGTCATGTGTCAAACAAGATTCCTTTAATACAAGAGAAGGTCAAACGTGAACACCCTCACCCCTCCCCCAGCCTATTAAATACTCTATTGGAGCAATGATTTAGGGTATAAAGACAAGAACCGCCAATATGAAGAAAGATATTTTGTCCTTTACATATATTAAACTTGTACTATGGGGTGATGTAACCCTTATGCATTTTGTTTACTTCGCAAACAATGATGTAACAAGTTGTCCTGATATGTATGGAGACTCGGTGAATATCTTATGACACATCTATATTTATCAATTTATGCATGCTTGTTGCTGTATGAATTGATTTATATGTTTGGCGGATTGTTTGATGTCACTTATGTGGGTATATGCCTGTGTATATATACTACTACTGTCTCGTATGACGATATCAAACAAATGTCTGACCCTGTTGTGTTATGTTCTGACAGAACATGGCACCCAGGAGAGCTGTGAACGCTCTTGATCAACCTCCCCCTCCCCCACTGCCAAGGACTGCTAAAGAACTGAACTCCCTGCTAGAAGAAAGGATCTCCGCAGCTATCGCCCAGTACGAGTCGAACCGCACTGAACACAGTGGAGGACCAAGCAATACTAGACGTAATGGGAATGGAGATTCATCTGGAGGAAATACAACTCAAGGCTGCACCTTCAAGCAGTTCCTCGACTGCAAGCCACTGAACTACGACGGCATTGGAGGTGCAGTGGCTTTTGTACGCTGGACGGAAAAGACTAATTCCACTATCCGTATGAGCAAATGTACCGCGGACCAGCAAGTCACTTTTGTTACTGGGTTGTTTGTTGATGAAGCGTTGACTTGGTGGAATTTGCAAGTCCAAACCCTGGGTGATGATGCCGCGTATGGCATGACTAGGGATGAGCTAAAGGAAAGAATGAGGGAAAAATATTGTTCTCGTGCTGAACTCCAAAGGTTGGAGACTGAATTCTGGCACTTGACCATGGAAGGTGCGGACGTTATTGGTTACACTCGAAGGTTCCACGATCTGTCAAGAGTGATCCCCTATCTGGTGACTCCAGAATTTAAGCGCATCGAGCGCTACATCTGGGGATTGGCACCGGAATTTCGCAGCTTGGTGACTGCAGCAAAACCCACAACAATCACTCAGGCTGTAACTCTGGCTGTCAGCTTTACTGTAGATGTTGTTCGTATGAAGAAGTTATCACCGAATCCAACTTAAAAGACCGAGACGCATGCTGAGTCATCTGGTGACAAGAAAATGAAGCATGCGAACCTGAATCAAGCAACACGTAACAACAAGGGTTCCAATAATAAGAAGCGCGGCCCTAATCCGCCACAGGAGGCGAGAACTCTTGCAGCCATAAATGACGCTCCTGCCAGGGGATATCAGGGCACTCTGCCCATCTGCAACCAGTGCAAGCGTCATCACGAAGGAGTTTGTCGCATTCCAGAATGCGACAAGTGTGGAAAACTGGGTCACCATACTGATAACTGTTGGGGAAAAGGAAATGGAAGTGGTAATAGGAACGGGAATGGAAACCGCAACGGTGCTGGTAATAGAAACGGTGGTCGAAATGGCAATGGCAATAGTAACCGGAATGGTAATGGAGCTGGACAGAACCAAGGATGCTTTGGCTGTGGAAGCAAAGATCATTTCAAGAAAGATTGCCCAAGGAAGAACAATGCTCCGGCTCGAGCATTCGTGATTGGAGCAAGAAATGCACGCGAGGACCCAAATGTGGTCACAGGTACATTTCTCGTTAACAATCACTTTGCATCCATACTATTTGACACTGGTGCCGATTATAGTTTCATGTATGTGGAATTTAAACGTATGCTTGGAATAGAATCTAGTAAATTAGCTATTCCTTATTCCATAGAACTAGCCAATGGCAAACTTGTTGAATCGGTCGAATTTGTTAGGGGTTGCTCATTAGAACTCGGGGAGCGAAGATTTAGCATCGACCTCTTACCTATTCAATTGGGTAGCTTCGATGTAGTGGTCGGAATGGACTGTTGTCCAAGAACAAGGCTGAAGTTGTTTGTCACGAGAAAATCATTCGCATCCCTCTGGCGAATGATGAAACTCTCATCGTGCATGGAGAAAAACGAAATGCGCCTCTGCGAATCATCAATTGTATGAAGGCACAGAAGTGCTTAAGGAAAGGATGTGTTGCTTTCCTGGCGCATGTTGTAGATAAGAAGGCTGAGGAGCCGAAACTCGAAGACATTCTCGCGGTAAAGGAATTCCCTGATGTTTTTCCCGAAGATCTGCCAGGACTACCTCCGCAACGACAAGTCGAATTCCATATAGACTTGGTTCCAGGAGCCGCTCCTGTAGCCAAGGCACCCTATCGGCTTGCACCATCCGAGATGCAAGAATTATCTACACAACTCCAGGAGTTGTTGGATAAAGGATTCATAAGGCCAAGCTTCTCGCCTTGAGGAGCTCCAGTATTGTTCGTGAAGAAGAAGGATGGAACACTGCGGATGTGTATCAATTATAGAGAGTTGAACAAACTCACTGTCAAGAGTTGGTACCCACTACCGAGGATTGATGACTTATTTGATCAGCTGCAAGGATCGAGTTACTATTCCAAGATCGACCTTCGACCTGGATACCATCAGTTGAGGATTCAAGAGGAGAGCGTACCAAAGACTGCATTCCGAACACGTTACGGGAATTACGAGTTCCTTGTGATGCCATTCGGACTGACGAACGCGCCAGCGGTATTTATGGATCTGATGAACCGCGTTTGTAAACCATATCTCGATGAATTCTTGATTGTATTTATCGATGATATCCTGATTTACTCGCGAACGAAAGAAGAGCACGAGCAACACCTCAGGACCATTTTGGAACTATTGAAGAAAGAGAAACTTTATGCAAAGTTCTCAAAGTGCGAATTCTGGATTCGCGAAGTACAGTTCCTTGGTCATGTTGTGAACGAGAAGGGCATTCATGTGGACCCAGCCAAGATAGAAGCAATAAAGAATTGGGAAGCCCCCAAAACCCCAACTGAAGTTCGACAATTTTTGGGCTTAATGGGCTATTACCGACGATTTATCGAGAATTTCTCCAAGATAGCTCAACCGCTGACAACCCTTACGTAGAAAGAAAAGAAGTACGACTGCACCTTCAAGCAGTTCCTCGACTGCAAGCCACTGAACTACGACGGCATTGGAGGTGCAGTGGCTTTTGTACGCTGGACGGAAAAGACTAATTCCACTATCCGTATGAGCAAATGTACCGCGGACCAGCAAGTCACTTTTGTTACTGGGTTGTTTGTTGATGAAGCGTTGACTTGGTGGAATTTGCAAGTCCAAACCCTGGGTGATGATGCCGCGTATGGCATGACTTGGGATGAGCTAAAGGAAAGAATGAGGGAAAAATATTGTTCTCGTGCTGAACTCCAAAGGTTGGAGACTGAATTCTGGCACTTGACCATGGAAGGTGCGGACGTTACTGGTTACACTCGAAGGTTCCACGATCTGTCAAGAGTGATCCCCTATCTGGTGACTCCAGAATTTAAGCGCATCGAGCGCTACATCTGGGGATTGGCACTGGAATTTCGCAGCTTGGTGACTGCAGCAAAACCCACAACAATCACTCAGGCTGTAACTCTGGCTGTCAGCCTTACTGAAGATGTTGTTCGTATGAAGAAGTTATCACTGAATCCAACTGAAAAGACCGAGACGCATGCTGAGTCGTTTGGTGATAAGAAAAGGAAGCATGCGAACCTGAATCAAGCAACACGTAACAACAAGGGTTCCAACAATAAGAAGCGCGACCCTAATCCGCCACAGGAGGCGAGAACTCTTGCAGAACCTTAAGTTCTAAATGATGAGTTGACCTATTATACATACCTGGCTCGGATCACTATATTGACCCGTTTTAATGCCTTGCTTAATAACCGCTAAGTAATAGCGGTGCAATTATCCATTCGATATTTACTCCTGTAATCATACAACTCGACAAAATCATTAGTCGATATTGTCAAAAGGTGATATTTTCACCTTTTGACCCGTTTGATCTAAATGACCGTGTATCTTTGCGAGATGGTATTTATTATCATCTCGTCTACGTGACTCGCTCCGGTTTACACCGTACAATCATTTTATTTATAAATTATTTCTTAACTCTTTTGACCCATTATGGCTTACGCCATAAAGTGTCTTTCAAAAACTAACGATTATCGTCAACGTGCGATCGAATTACCGTTTTACCCTTATTATTTATGTTGGTTTACCCTATAAGGTAACCACTCGAAACTCATTATTTATTAGTCATATCATGACCAATTAATCATATTAGTCCTTTTTAACCATTAAACATGGTTTGTTATCATTGTTCTTTGGTTCTGAACCGCACATGTCGTGTCAGAACATCATAATTCCAACAAGACTTTATATTATTCATAACCTATAAAACCAATAGGTATTAAATAAATAGAGTGTAAGCTTTACTTACCTTGCATCCAAATTAGGCTTTTTCTTCATACTTGATTCGTTTGACCCGCTTCATTCCCAAGCTTCCTCCTAGCTTGTCAAGCGTCAAACTATCATTGTAATTTGTAGGATGGTTAGATTAGTCATAATCATTTACAACTATTCCATCCTATAATTCTTATGTCGAAATTATCATTCGATCATATAAAAGGTCAGTTTGACTTTTTAAAAGTCAACTGCCTATTAACATAATTAATTACACGAAGTAGCTCAACTACTCGTTTAATTACTTGGTTAATTATCCGGTAAGCATCATTCTTATGTTACCGTTTTAATCACTTATTAACCAAGTTCTTGTCATCATAATTTACCGAATTAATACACAATGATATTAAATATCTTTGAACATGAACATATCATAAATTTTCATCTTATCATACTAAACTCACTACTTAGCAAGTATGATTTATATACTTAAACACCTAATTTGTTCAAGTATCATCTTATAAATTTCAGATATGATGATTCTAATAATAATTATATCATCAATGTCATCATATGATTAAAACCCACTTATCCTAGTGTGATAAATCATAAAATCATTCAATTCATAGCATATATGTATAATTTTTCACTTAGGGTTTTGTTCCTAAGCAAGTATACATCACTAATTCAATCATAACTTCAATAATTCATTCATAATTCGCGATTATGATGTTTACTCAAATTTCACAACTTCACAAATCATCAATTTGACATACCTTATGATCCCCTAGCTTGGGTGATCATTAATTCACGTTCAATTGTGAATTTGGACTTAGTTTGAGCCTTCAATTTGATGATATTGTTGAAACTAGGGTTTTGGCTCCTAGGGAGCTTTTCTGGTCGAACAGAACACACACACTGAGTGTGTGTTTTGTTTTGATTTCTTTATTTATAATTTAAGTTTACAATTATCCAGATTTGGCCCCTCATGTTTGGTTAGTTATTTAGTAGGCTACAGCCTACTTATTTCTAACAATATTTCCACTCATTAACTAGGTTAAACATTCCAAGTTAATTTAGGGAATTCGGGGAATTCATGACTTAGTTTATTTTAAGTCCCGTTAACTCGGGCCTTTTATAAACTTTATTTCCTCAAAAGCTTTCATTAAACTTTTTATTAAATACTAGGTTTAGTTATATAAATCCTAATATTTTCCGGGTAAACTTTACCACTAACGGTACTTTACCCGTCCTTTAATATTAACGTGGTTTAGTCACCAAACCCGTTTTCGGGGTGTTACAAAAACATGGATAACGCTTTTATGTGAATGAATCCATGTTATTGTTTTATTTGATGATCCTGTTGTTTTAGTTGCCAAAAATGTCAAGAAGATGTTGTGATAGAGGTATTATCTATAATACATGCAAATATGTAAGGGTGTTCCTCAATTATTCACTAAAAAACATGGAAAACATTCAACACACTAAAAGTAAAAAGTATTCCACATCGCATCTTGCAAAATACTTATTATATTTTAAAGATTCTTGAACCAGCATCACCATTAAATTGTTAAGGCTATAAAGATGTAAAATTATCTTTGAGAAAGTGGTAGAACAAAGTGCAAGAACAAAAAGTGTACAAAACAAACTTCAAATAAGCACTAGGTAAAAAAATTGTTCAAAAGAGCAAAGATTCATCTATTTCACTTTTGAGCCACTTGGAGTGCATGTTCTTCAATCTATCTCTTGTTTTGTCATTTGTTTAACTTAGCATTAGTTTCTCATGTGACTACAAAGATCCCATAAGTTTAACCGGAGAAAGTTTAGATAAGTCATAGGCTACCTCAATACAAGGAACCACAAAATCGAACTTGGATATTAGACTTTGCAAAAATTTCTCCACAATCACTTGACCCGTTACCACTGCTCCATAGGATCTGCTTTGGCTAACTATAGCTATGACCCTAGAAAATAATCACCAACTAACTCTCTTTCAATCATGGACAAGTTTTCGAAATCCATATGAAGTCCCTGAAGTTTGACACCTTTCACTAGATTATTGACTTCAAACTCAAGCTTCAAGATTTCCGAGCTTTCCTTAACATAATGAGCCGATGCAATCTCGGAAAAGATAGTATCATGAACAGCCTGATGAATTAAAGCCATAACAAGAACATACCTTTTCCCTAGATTCTTGATCTTGGTAAGGTTAGTCTACTTATCATCAATACATGCATCCACAAGATCCCATATATCTTTAGACTTGAGTATAGTCAGGGGCGTAGCTTAGTGTGAAGTGGGGGCGGGTGTTTCGGTCAGAAGCGTAAAATTTCCTATTTTTCGTCCGAAAATTTTAAAATTATATAGGATTGTCCCCCAATTATTTTATCTAAATATTTATACAATATATAAATTGGGTTCCATGACTTTCCGCCCCCTTAGAACTTTTGGTCAAGCTCCGCCATGTATAGTCTTCTTGCAAATGCTCCAATGATCATACCCTTCTCCCTTAAACACATAAATCGGGGTTAGAGCGATGGGAAGAGTGCTAGTCTGGTCGACCATGCATGTGGAAATGAGAGAATGAATGATAAAAGGTATAGGGTTAATACCAGTGGGGATACCACTAATTAATCAGAGAATATAAGTGATCAGGAAAAGTGAGTGGCAGTCGAGAAGAAATTTGTAGAACTAACCACCAAGATGATGGAAACATGGAGTGAGGTAAAGTGAATTGAATGGTAGTAGTGTATTCAAAGCAAGTAAAACCCTTACCTCGCATCCATCCTCATGAAAGTTATTGTCTTCTTTACTTTCTATACTGTAGAAAGAGAAACGGAGGAGTGAAGATAGAAAGAAACAAAGTCTTTACATGTAAGAATCAATGTTTTCAGAACCGGACCGGAGAACGACCCGGTCGCCTTACAGGGTCAATGGTCTGACCGGATTTAAGACCCGGATTACGTCATAAATTGTATAAATATATATATAATATATAGAGATCACTTTGAGCTCGAAAAGTGAAGCTCGGGCTCAAGCTCGTTGACTATACAAGCTTATAAGGGGTAAAAATTATTAAATACTAATAAAACTTAATATTATACTAAAAATTGTTGAAAAAGACTATGTATGTATGCGCAGTGCACAACCATGACTGTGTTGTCTTTTCTACTTTTTGACACTGCTGCTTTTTGACGGTTCAATAAAATAGCCTAATAATATTAGATGAAAAGCCCATATATATATTAGATATACATATAAAGGCATTGTCAGGATAGATATCAATAAATTGTCTTCTTCTCCTACCCTTTTAACTTACACCAGAAACAAGCCACCGCCGGACCGCCGCATGTTGGCCAGAAAAAGTCAAACACATTCTACGCCATTGCCGGACCGCCCCTGTTCACTCTCCTCTCAACGTCTATTCTCCTCGATCGCCGGCCCAACCTTAAATAGACGAACCGCCGGCCCGACCGCCCGGATCCCGACCCGACCTCCGGGTCGATGTTGAAACGGGTTAAATGCAAGAACCGGCTCGGTGATGCTTCCGACTCCCGGCCGGACCGGTCCGGCAGTGGCGTAGATACTAATATACCATATTTGATGTTATGGGATTGGATTTTAATAATTTTAATTTTAACATATTGGTCGGGATTAGTCTCAACTCATGAAATGTTTACAAACAGCCTTAACTTTAAATATATTTTCCTTCAACTCCCATGCCAAGAATACATCTCATCAACAAAACTAATTGGGTTAACTTTAAGTTAGTATAAGATCGTTAGAAGAAATCGTTCAAAGTTGGAATTATGTCTAAACGTTTCTCGAGTTATAATTAATCTCAACCAATAGGTTAAAGTTAGAATTATTAAAATTCAAATCCCCTCTATAATGAATCTAGCTTTCGTTACATAATGAATGAAGAAAATAATGATAAAATTTTCAGGAAAACTAAAAATACTTTTTAAGTTAACTTTTCTATTCACTACATTAAATATTATGAACAGTGGCGGATCCGGCAATTTTTTCCTGGGGGTGCGGAAATTATTTTAAAATTTTAGGCCTCTAGCTATATAACAAAAATTGTTTCATAGCGGGTCAGATCAGGCTGGGTTATGTAAAACAAGTAAACATAAACAAACAAACTTTCATAGGTGGTCGGATCGAGTCGGGTTGGGACAATTTCAATTTTCAAACAATCAAACCCTATTTCCTAACTTCTTATCACATTAACAAACAAAGTTTCAACTAAAACAAGTAAACAGCATAAAAACCCATTATCAGGGGCGGATCTACATGGAGGTAAGGGGTTGCCCGGGATACCCCTCAACTTTTTTGGCGAAGTGCAGTTTTTTTAGATCTTCGTTCGTTTTATTTATCGGAGATACCTCTAAACAAATGTTAGGATACGGCTGAGTATAGATGAAGATAAGATGAAATGAAATTTAGTGGTTGATGGAAACAAAAAAATTCCGGTGATGAACAGAAACCTGCAACGAGCTCTTTGTTAAAGATTGGAGACGATGAAGCAATTTGTTAAAAAAAGTTAATATAGGCTGCATTGGTAATGAAAAAGCAACACAGCCTCCGATGTCAAAGCATATTTATTCAAACTTTAATAGGTTTTAAAGCATTTATAACGGTGAAATGATATTATATTATTATGCATAGAAACCCAAAAATTACAATTGTTTGAAGCTAGCAAGTGACTAGCCGTCTAGCCATAACAACAGCCCCATAACTACACCCTTGTTACTTACACCAAACCAAATTCTAATTAAAGAAAAAAAAACACAGATTACCCCTCATCAGTTTGAAATTGTTGTACTTTCATAAAATAAAGGATATTTGGATTAAGAAAGTATTATATCTAGGTCTGTAATTAAATTGTTTTTATTCTTTCATTTTAAAGTATTATAAAGTATGGGTTAAAAAAGTTGAAAAATATTTTTTTTTAAATTGGTTCATCAAATATGTACGTTGCTTAAGTAATACGTAATTTCTACTATATCATATCATATTATAACTTCTAAATCTTATTACTAACTGTTTCGTATTTTTTTTATTAAACACGTGTAATACACAGGTCTATAACCTAGTGTGTGTGTATATATATATATATATATATATTTACTAGCCGCACAAGGCCCCTAAGGGTCTCGAATTTTCATAGATGACCTTAGGTAAAAGTAACCTTTTAAGGCGCACAGGGCCCCTTAGGGCCCTCGAATTCTCAGGGACGGGCCTAAGTAAAAATAAATAGAAAATTTAGGATACCCCTAAAATTTTCTTCTAGGTCCGCCACTGCCCATTATAAGTAAGTAAAGTAACAACAAAAAACCATCAAAGTTCAAATCCTAGTTCCTAACTTCCTAGTTTTAATTGTTAATTACTTGTAACAACCAAAAAATCATCAAAACAACAAAATCACCATACTAAAGTATAGAACAACAAAAAAAAACATCAAAACACATAAAATTTCAAACTCTTTTAACATCTCTATAACTCTATTTCTCCTAAAAAAACCACATAAAACAACAAAACCTAAATAAGTGAAGGTACCTCGTTATATTTCGGATTCCAGGTGGTTTGGTGGCCAGAATCAAGCTTTTTCGGCGTGAAATCGGTTGTCGTCAATGTTGTTGTTAACTATTTTTGGCGTCGCTCTGGGCGATCAGAATGTGAGAGAGGGAGAAAGGAA